>NW_020454194.1:1077662-1169060 GCF_003342845.1 Nothoprocta perdicaria
TTCCCTTCCTTGTCACCTTCAAGCATCTGTTTTCCAAATGGGAGGAGACAGGACTTTGAAATATGACTTCTTTTATTTGCATGTCTCTTAGTATTAAGCAAGGGCAAGTTTTACTCATTTTCATTTTGTGGTCTGGTAACTGAAGTATATTTAACTTCTTCAGCAGCAGAAGTAATTATTTTATACCAAATCAAATCAGCTATTTAGAATTTTTAAGTAAATTCTGATGCTTCATTTTGCAGTACGTATTTAAAGTAATAAAATTTCCTGTTAGCTTTAATAAGAAAAAAAAGATTTTCATGAAAATTATGCAGAAATCTTATATTCTGCCGTAGAAACCTGAAATAAATAGGGCTTACTTTGCAGGGAATAGAAGTTCTTTTCACTTTTTGGTCTTGCTCATATGTATTTCTAAGAATTCTAAATTATTCAGGCAATAAGATTCACCCATCTTCATTAAAACTCTGAAGTTTTCCCTGTCCTATGGGCTCCCAAAATAAACAAAATTGTTTTTTATTCTGAAAATGCTGTAATTTTATTACTGTTTTAAACTCAACCCTCTTCTGCTGAAAAGAACCTGAGCTRCCTTCATCTTTTAGAGACAGCTGGTAGTACTTCCACATTCATGAAAATATTTGCTGCAGCATTTTCCATAAGGGATTGAACAACTTTGTCCTCCTCTTCTTTCAATTACACCCTCAATATTACTGGGAGAGATAGACATTAGAGGTGTTTAAACAAAAGAGGGAAAAAAGGAAGAAATAAAAGCAAAGGTTGTTGCCTGAATATTTGAACCCCAAGGATGGTGACTACATTTTTCCACTTATAGATCAGCTAACAGTCAAAAGAGTTTCCTTAATGTAAAATTTAATTAAAATTCTTTTCTATATTTGTCATTACTTGGATATCCATATTTGCCCATGTTTGACGCGCTTTATGCYRATAGATTATATTTGTGTCTTATTCYGTAGAGTTCTCAMCCAAGAACTTTTTACCAGCAGATAATGTTCCTTTTAGAACTAATCAAAGTATGGAGTTAAGATGAAGTCACAGACCTATTTGTTTCCCACTTCTTAAAGAAGAGTGCGATGTAGCTCATGGGTGACTTAAGTTTCTAGTTCTGTGCTTTTTTTCTGCTCAAAGGGGATAAAAAGGACCAAAAACATGTTAAAAAAAGAAAGAGAAAAAAAGAGAGAAAGAGAAATAAAAAACTAAAAAGTAAGAAAACCAACCCATTATATGAATATATGGTGAATATATGGTATATGAATATATTCATATATTACATATATGAATAATATTAATTACTTACAAATATGAATATACTTAGCTAAATTAACCAAATATCCACATGTTTTTAACTGGGCTCCCTTAAATAAATTGCTCTCCTCAGTAGCATCTTGACATCGAGCTCATGGCATTTGACAGTAGATTGTTGACTAAAGAACACAGGTTATATAATACTTTGGTCCTRTTTCTCTAGAGRTAAATGTGGTGCTTACCTATTATCCATCCCTCTTTGCTCTTACTTCATGATCCAGCTAAGGGCTTGGATGTCTTTGATGTCCACTGAATGACATCAGCATATCTTAATGATTAAGAGAAACATATTTCGTGCAGTAAATGACCARAATTAGAGGAAGATGAATATCTGAAGGTGGAACTCAGCTGGTAAAGTATTTGAGCTAGCAATCAATGCTCACTTTATAATCTCTGGAGAAAAATAGGCACTTACACGGCTTAATTCCTGAAGCAGATTCCTGAAATAGCTCAGCTGAACCGAGCCCTGGAAGTGCTAATTTTTCTCTATTGAATACCACAGTAGTCTACAGTCATTAGCTTAGAAGTGGAGACAGTTATATTGTGATTGTCTAAATCAGGTAAGATGTTTGCTCTTGCAGGTGCTGGACTTGGTCAAGCACTGCTGTARGGAAAAATGGCATCCACATGCACAGAGTTCTTAACTCATCTTGCAACTCAGCTATCTGAGAGCTGACCTGATAAATGAGCTTATGATTAATTTTCTCCCACAGCATATTGTCCTAYGTATTAAATGATGTTTGCAAGTGCAGGGAGCTTAGCTGGGCAATGGTTTTTCATTCTAAAAGGAAATAGCCTCAGGTTGTACCATAGGAGGTCCAGATTAGATATTAGGAAAAGCTTCTACACAGCAGGAGTAGTGAAGTACTGGAACAGGCTGCCCAAGGAAGCAGTGGAGTCATCCTCCCTGGCAATCTTCAAGAAATATGTAGATGGGRCACTTAGGGATGTAGTTTAACAACATGATGTTGAAGGGCTTACAGTTGAACTCTGTGATCTGGGAGGTCATTTCCAACCATAATGATTCCATGATTCACACAAGGGCACAGATGGTTGCACAGATCTGGGTCTAGRGCTCTGTAACAGGAGCAGTTGTAGCAAGGAAGGGCAATACTGCTGCTGAGTGATGTGGTATGTTAAGTCTCCTTCCTTTTCTTTTCTGTAGATCTCCTGAAGTGTTTGTTTAAAGGCATTTAGAAGTTGCACTAGGGAAGTGTATATGATGAACCTATTGTGAACCATTATAAACTATCTCTTCATAGGCCACAGGAGACTCCATTCTTCGGATGTTCAAATGCTACTCAGTAGCAAGGCTTGGGAACCAGGGGCAACACTTTCAAAGAGAGAATGAGAGGGGGGCTTAATTTCCTTTAGAGTAGATGAAGGCACACTTTCGTTATCTCCTCTTGTTGTCTCAGGCTAAAATCCTTTGGTAATGTTCAAAAAAATATATTTTTTGAATAATTCTGACTATTCTTTCTGATATAAAATATGTTAAAATCAACTGAATTCAGTAAGACTATTTGTATTGTTAAAGAATCTTAAAACGACAACATCCTTGCAGGGCTGAGCTCTTCCTTGCTGGTGCTGTAAGCTAAATGCTATAGGTTTCYATATGTAAAGTCCTAAACAAAGTGGAGGCTGAAAGAAGGTTGTGCACTCCAGCTGCTTGCATATTTTACAGGTTTATCTGCTACACTATTTTAAGTGTATTATCTAATCTCCTTTAAAGTATTTCCTCTTTTTATATCTTAGGGCTTTCTCTTGGCAGACTGTTCCATTGATGAGTAACTCTTATTTAGAGGTTTTTCCTCACATCTGACGTAAACTTATTAYGACCATTCTCCATGGTGAACTGTGAACAAGTTTCTCCACTCTTTCATCTTGTTTCTTTCAAAAAATCTTTAGAACTTCAGTATTTTGTTTAAACTAGATGTCCTTTCCATTTTGTTCATTGTATCTTGCAGCTTTCTTAATGTTCTTCATCTGCATTATTTTCTCATTTTTATAGTGTGAAGGTCAAAGGATATCCTAAGTGAGGCCTTAGCTGTCATGTGAATACATGACATGTGCCTTGCAGACCTTTCTGCTCTAAAGTACAGTTCTTTGTGTTCTATATACAACACTAGTATTTGCGATAGGCACRCAGTCTAAAATTGCACTCTAAATCATTGATTTTCTTAGTATTTACATCAAAAAAACACACTTTACATTGTGAGCACTTGCTGGAACTAGTTACTTACAAATTAAAACCACTTGCTCTTGCAATATATACATTTCTGTCTGTATGCTATAGATGATTGCCTCCCCCTCCATGATCTGAGAAACCTCATGACAAGAATTTCTGTTGATTAGTCCTCCAGTTTTTCCACATAAAAGGGATTTATAATTAAAAACTCACATATTTTCTTGTTAAAAGTCAGAACTGCTAGTAAATAAAATTTTGCTTGTCTTTTGCTTTCTTCACCTAACTTTTGATGTTTTTGCTCACATTTAAGCTCAGAGAGTTTTCTTACCTGAATAGGGAGTAGGAAAAATAAATTTTAAGATAGTCTATATGTTTTGCCCCAAAATAATATTGCCCAGCTGAATTAATCTGCATTCTATCTATTTTTATCTATTTTCATAGCTATCTATCTTATTGACATGGACTCATTGACCAGCAGTCATCTCACTCAGTCTAAGGAATCTAGTTAAAGCCTAGTATTAACTGAATGTGACAAAGGCTGCATACTGTACCTTTTATGGTCAATTAAAAGAGAGGTGCACCTCAATAGGGTGAYACATACCTGTCTAGGCTGTGAGAAATGATGACATGTTTCTCTTCCACAAACTTAGGCCACCTGCACTCCTCTAGAAGCACTAGGGAAAGTGGATCATCATGCTAAAAGAGTCTTATGCTGCCCTCATGGCAAGCAAAGGAACTGCCTTTCCCAGTTGCACCTTCTCTGGCCCACCTTTCTGGTCCCATTTAGGGTTTTGTGGTCCAAACAATTTCTTCAGTCCTCTGCAGAAGTGCATGAGATACAGTATACAGTTCAATTAATAGTAACTGTTTTATTTACAGAGAGACAGATGTCCTGTCTCCTCCATGAAGCTCAAGATCATGTTACTATTTTAACTATCTGCTAGTAAGGTCCATTCAGATAGCAACAAGCATTTATAATAACCCCATCATCAGCATAACATGCTTTATATGGAAGGTAAAGACATATATATGGTAGTTAAAGACACCTTGAAAACATTTTAAAACAAAGGTTAAGGCACAGCTGGTCAGCAATAAGCATCACAGTGTTTATGATCCCACACGTTGATGCTGACTAAAAGATATTTTCTGTTATCTAGAGTCCTATGGTATTAAGTATTTTCCAAATATATATCTTGCAATAGGTATTCTGAGTAACATTTCCATTGACCCTAAGGAATTTTCACAGTTCTGAAAATCTACTTAATTTTCTAGCCTATTTTTTCAAATGCCATTCTAATCCAGCTTGAATCTGGATTAATAACAACATTATAATTGTTTCATTAACTTCTCTAGATAATGMATTTAAACTCATCAAAGCCAAATATTTTTTTTCTGGATCTTATGCTAATTGCTTTTTCAAATGCCACAWCCTGGAATTTTAAATGTATTTAATAAAAATATTAAGCTTGTTTAATGTAAACATGTTACTAAATCTCAAGAACACTTGGTACAAGCCTAAATATAGTAACTTACTGTGTTGCATGGCTTTTAATGAAATATTTTGAAACAATGACGAGGAAAAATGCTCAGTTATTTTCCCAAGGGAAATAATAATACCCTTAGATACTGGCCTTTAGCTTTTTTTGATGTCTTTGGTCACATCTAGAGGTTAAATAGAATGGTCAAATTTTATAAGTAATGTTTTATTAACTAAGCAACTTGAATTAAGGTTGTAAACTTGGACGCTGGAGCAGGAAATAATGCAAATGCTGTATCATAAAATTAACTGATCCACAGCTAGTGTTCCCCAGATAAGGTACATGCCCAGCTGCTTTCAGTATGGGCGGTTGTGAGTAACTGCTTTTGAATATCTTAACCTTTTACTTCCTTCTCTTCTTTCTAGCATGTCTTAATTAAGACATTAATGTTGAATTAATATAGACTACTAATATTAATTTTAGTTTGKTTTTTTTTTGGAAGAAAAGCATAAAATAGCAGAAATACTTTGTTGCCATTTATCTATGCATATAAGCTACATGCTGTGGCAACAAAGTTGGTGCTCTTGATTGCAAATTTGTTGATAATATACCTGCTCAGGTGAGAATTTTGTCCTTGCCTGGCRTGTTTTTATACACACACATATAGTCAGGTACCTGGTGGCTGATAGATAATGACAACCTTCGCTGCCTCTCAGATATGTA
This sequence comes from Nothoprocta perdicaria, assembly GCF_003342845.1. Taxonomy (NCBI): domain Eukaryota; kingdom Metazoa; phylum Chordata; class Aves; order Tinamiformes; family Tinamidae; genus Nothoprocta; species Nothoprocta perdicaria. Next base: position 1,083,372 of record NW_020454194.1, read on the forward strand.
ATTGCCGTTTAGATATTTGCAGTGTTTTTCAAGGTGAAGTCAAATGACTTAAACYGGCCAATGTTGAACATAACTTAGTGTAATAGCTTGACTTTTCCATTTAACGAACTAGAAGCATTTGCATAAAAATACTCTAAAAGTGAAAGTTCTGTCAGTGATACGAAAAAGTTAGAACTTCCAGAATGCATTAATAGCTTACCTCTTGAAACTCTGGGGCACGTTATGCAACGAAACTTTAGATATTTCTAGTGCTTTAAAGTTACTTGGCTAAATTTAGCTAGTTTGAGATGCTCAAGTATGATTTTTTTCAGCCTAGAAAACTTTATAAGCAGAAATTTGTTATCAAGTAGGAATTCAGGAATAAGACCCTGAATCTGCTATTTCACCTTTAGGTTTTAATAAGGAAAAAAAAAATCAATGTGGATATTCAGGCATACATGGTAGGATTAGGGACTAATAGTATTTCTTTAATAGGAAAAATATTCTTGGTGTACTGCACTCACCTATTCCATTCAATCATAACTGAGCTGTTTTAATACCAGATTTATGAATAAATTTATACTAGATTTCTATTTCTAGTATAATGATGTAAGCAGTGAGAGAACTACACACTTACATTAAAAAAAAAGAACGAGAGAGAGAGCAGAAGTGGGAGACAGGAGATCAGTCTTTTAATAAGAGAAAATATTTCTTATAAACCGTCTTCTGAGATAAAAAAAATTAGTCAGGCACACAACTGGAAGAGAAGCACAGCAGTGCACTGATTAATCAATGAGGTTCTCTCCAGGAGTGTGCTGTGCTGAACAAAGGTCACTGGGCTTGCAAATAGTTACTATCTAAAAAGCTGCAACTAAAACGACCTCAGAGGRCTGTTTGTATGAATTGTGCAGAGGAAAAAAGTTAATGACCCATCCAACGAGAGTGCCTGTTTGAATACAGAGTTTTTGTAGAAAACAACTTAGAGCACTGCAACAATGAGGAAAAAAAGAATTTTTTGTAACTTGCATTTTAATGACTTGAGTTCTTTTTACTCTTTTAATTCCTAACATGAAACATAACATACTTTAGAGGTCTGCTCAGAGCTTCCCCTATACACCGAGACTCTGAATGAAGACTCAATAGTGCTAGATCTGTTCCTGAAGAATATGAAAACCTAGTTGCAGGGTAATTCATGTTATTTTTGCATGATTTGCAGATAAGGCATGTGTGATAGAAAACTGAATGTAAGTAATAAATCTAGATTACTCTAAGATTCCAGAATTAACTGGATTACCTTTAGGATTATACATCTATTTATATATTTTTTTATTAATTTTATATAAGCAAAAATATTCAACTGTGGTGTCTATTACCTTGAATAATTTCTGTGATTTTTCATATACTAAGATAAAAATGCTTTCTGGTTAATGTTTTGGGGAAAAAAAATATTTATTTTACTACAAGTCTCTGTTTTAAGYAAAACAATTATCTCTTGAACAGGTAGCATATTTAGAATTTAGGAAAGTTTTTATATTTGTGCCAGTGATCTGATGAAATCGTAGACTGGGCATCAATAGTGGAAACATGAGCTTTTGTGTCTAGTTATAACACCTAAATCCCATGAGTGACTGGCAATATGATGTTTGGGCCAGAGGTCAAGGTAAGTGGGGATGTCAGGTGCAGAATATGACAGCTAGTTGAGTTTTTGCCATGAAACTAGGGGAAATAAAGTACATATGCAGGCACTGCAGAAGTAGAAAGAAAATCCTGAACTGACAGAGCTCTTCTGGGTGAGTGAATATAATGTTAATTTGGGATATGAACTGACTAATATAAGAAGTGCTAGTGTAAGGATGGAAAGTCAGGCATACCTGGAGTAACTTCTGCTTTAGTATAACAGCCTTCTTAAGCTTCATTACTATTGCAGGTTTGGGAATCTGATGGATTTTAATTGGTGTTCTTCATGTGAAAAACATGCTCATTCAGGAAATGGTCACCTGTTTACTGGTGGTACGGGAATACATGACAGTGTAGCCCTGTGCAAGCGTTTTGTCGTAAGAGCAAGAATTTGGCAAGGCTGAGACACTCTTAAGCAGTGAAGTCACAAGTGAGTTATGTCCTGAAAGGGTCCCAGGAATAGAATTATGCCATGCCACTGGTCACATATTCCTGATTCCCTATACATTGTACAGAGAGATTATTTTAGATATATTTATTGAGTGTCTTACAACTTTTATTGGTGGCGTTTTTCATTTTTCTCCACTTATAAGCCAAGCTCTTGCAGTATCATGAGGTCGAATGTTTATGCCTCAGGGGAAGAGGAAAATTATAACTTAAGAAGTATTGCAGCCATTAGGAATGGCCATTAGSAACAGCTTTTCTGCACAGTATATTATTTGATGATCTTTCAGTCACATATTCCATGGAGATAAAAAAAAGGCTGAACTCCACTGGAGAGTGATAAGTCTCTGCTTTTGGGTGCTGCTCTTTCTAACCTTTCATAGCTGTTCAAGAAGCAGAATTTATGTCTCTCTCTTGTCTTTGTTTAGAGGCAATACATCCGGGAGGAAAAAAGAAAGGTCAAGGAAGGAGAGGAAGGAATAAAGGGAAATGTTCCCATGTTACAGACTTTGGTGTATGWAGGTTGTTTTGGTTTTGTTTRTTTTTAAACATCRTCCTCCAGTCATGGGATCAAACCTTTTAACCTTTCTCATTTCCATATTTTTTCTTTTTTTTCTCTCTCTTCCCCATACGTTTTGCTATCAATTTCCTCTGCATATTGATAGTGTGGTAACTTGTAGAAGGRAGGCTGCAAGAACAACAGGTAAGTCTTGATTGAATAAAGGAGAACATACAAACGTAATCAGTTGCCCATTCCCCAGACATGTATATTGTACTCAAGGAAGTGGTTTAGTCAATAAAAGCAGAAAATGGTGTCAAAGGCAAGTTAAATATAAGCAACATTGCTCTGCTGCATATGATGCATATGTATCAACTCCCATAGGTGTATGTTCTACATAGGCACTCTATATATTGCTATTTAGATAAGGGTGTGTCTGTTAATATATCATAATCACACTTCCTTGACAAAGACAGGTCTATCACCAAAAGCTTAACTATTACAAAGTATAAGGAAGGAACTGGAGAAAGAGTAGAACAAGCTCTTCTTATATTGCTGACTTCTCTTGATATCAATATTGCAATCTTAGTTTCATAACCTTTCATTTAGCACACAGTGATCTTTACATTTGAATGATGATTTTAACACTGCCAGAAGATGCACATGTGCGTAACTTTGTCATCCCGTGTCATTGATCTTGCGTTCAAATATCAGATAAGGAAGGTATTCTAAGCTTATTGTAAAAAAACATCAACTATTTAATATAATACTAATGTAGTCCTCGATATTATGCTACCACTAAGCAAGAGTASAGTTCACAGGTGCAAAGCTGTGCTGTAGCGAAGCTGCATTTTCCCCTCTGCGTGAGCTCAGCAAGCGGCGTGAGCTCAGACTAGTTTGGTACATGTGGAGTTAACAACGTTAAGCTTCTCCCGGGTTAGCCTCCTTCTTCAGGAATGCCATTTATGTTTACCTATATAAGGAAACCTGTTAGACCTAAATGAGGGCCGCTGGGTTTTCGCCTGCGCGCTGCGGAGAGGAGCGAGCCCACACGCACCGCAGCGAGCGGGAGCGCAGGCTGGACAGAGCTCGCTGGCTCCTCACTCCAACTCGCCGCAGCCCCGGAGCAGCAGTGCACTCCAAGCAGCAGCGTCCTGCCTCTTTGGGAAGGACTATCCGCCACCACCTCCCCGCGCTCAACTTCAGGAAAAGAAGGAAAACTGTCAGCGGGGGAAAAATGGAGACCCAGGTAGGTGGCTGGGATCCATGCAGCGGAGGGCAGCGGCGCTCGGCAGCGGGGAGGCTCAGAGCGCTGCTTGTAAGACTCGCTCTTGCAACTGCTGTGCCCTCGGTAAATACCTTACGGGTTTTATAAAGGCTGCAAAGCAAAAGCGAGTCTCTTACGCACGGCAACATGTGTGTGGACAATTACTTTAGCTTATCTGGTGATCCATGTGCTTCTAATTTGGATACACCTTCTTTTACTAGAGAGATTATCAAACTTTCTTATCTCTGATGGAACACAGATGTGAGCTGAGACTGGAAATAAGGCTAGATGTGTTGATTAGTCTGAATCTCTGCAAACACAGAATGTTATGGTCTGAAAGTGTTGTGTCCGGAGAGGAAGTCTGTGATATTTGTAGCACAAAATGTGCTTTTTTTTTTTTTTTTCTTTTAAATCTCTGATGTGTGTGAGTGCAGCTCAGCCAGCATGGAAGGGGATCGCTGAAATACAGCAGTTCCTGCAATAATAGGGATATTACAGTGAGTTAAATAAAGTGCAGGTATTGTTCTAGGAAGTGTGAGCAAAACTTGTTCTGCCATGGGGTTTACCCAAGTTCAAAACAAGGATGTGTGTTTCTTTGGAAATATTTGCATATTCTCATAATCTTTTGTAGAGGCTCTGGCTAAATCCTTAGAGAGAGAGAAAGCAAGTGAGAGAGAGAATGAAATTCTGAGAATGTTATATTATTTTGCATAATATCCAACCAAAATCAAATTTCAAACAGCTATCTGGTTTGAAGAACACTGCTGTGCACAATTAGCAAGCATCAGCTTGTTAACTGGAAGTTCATTCAAGTTTTATACTATGACAGTATCAAAGATAGGAATGAAAAGATACTTTTAGCTGATTTCACTGGAAAGTACATTCTAGGAAAAATAAATGAAGCGCCGGGAACTGCTCAGAAACAGGTGGAGTTTATTTTCAGAATGATTTTGTTACTCCAGTCACAGAAACTGAAAGGCTTATGATTATTTTTCAGAAATCACTGTTGTTACTCATGTTTATGTGTGCACGGGAATGTCCTGATCACAGGAGTTGTAACTGCCTCTTTTCTGGTCACCAAAGGGAGAAAGTAACATACATTCATACTCCTGAGAGATTATAAYTTTAGAAGAATCTTATTATTGTAAACCTTCTTCCATATATGTATTTCAAATGATTAAAATTCATTCAAAATAAGGAAGTTTGTGAATTACTTATTAACACAAGGTTTGTGTTAGTATAGATTCTTGTTCATTTATGCATAAGACATTTTTAAACCCTTGACTTCTAACACTTGGAGAGGTTCCAGTGGGAATTATATGGAAGATCCATACTGGTTTCAGTAGAGAATTTTACAGTAGCATGAACATTGCCAAGTAAGTGCTTCACTGCTGAAGCCAATGGATATCAAACATATTTGGTCCTGATGGACTCCGCTACAGCAAAGAACTTAGGACTGGTGGACCAGAATCAGGAAGTACAAATATCGCTTGTCTTGCATCTCATCCTGATGGGTCTGTATTTCTCATGTAACACTTAAATAGAGGAAAGTGTGGGTATGYAGTTTTTTTTTTTCCCCCCTATGCTTTTTTAAGGCAGGAGTGTCCACAATTAAATCACAGATTTAAAGAGCAGGAGAAAACACCAGAGAAACATGCTTTTACATCTACTGATCTGTAGCCTGATAATGCCTTTATGTTTAGTGACTGGCCCATTGTAAACATAATTGTTCTTCTAGCTTTTCTGTAGGAAATGCRGTGGAAACTGAATTTACAGTCTTCRCAGTATATGCCGAGCTGATATGAATTTTCTCTGTCCTGAGCTCTAGGTATCCTCTGGCCAAAATCTGTGYGGCCACATGAGGACATCACTAATCCTGCCTCCCCACAGCAAACTTTGTGAGTGCAGCTCATCTAGGGGTACCAAGGGTTTTGGGGGGTCTTTCCCCTTTCATCTGCCATATGAACCTTGTACCCTACTCTGCCATGTGCCACACTTGCAGCACCTTGTTGGGACTGCATCTCCCTTGGCATGGTTTTACAGTGACGATCACGTGCAAGGTTCAGTTGGCTTGGATGAACAAAAAGCGAAAGCTTCCTTTCTCAAGATCTAAGACTAGAAGATGCATCCTGTTTGAATTTTGTCTTTTTTTTTTTTTTACAATGAGAAAAGAATTGCAAAGTAGATACTACCCTATACTTTATACTGTTGTATCTGTGACTGTGCCTGACATGGACCCCTCTCTTTGCCAAGCTGTTTCAAGACAGCCTAGGGTCCTGATCACTGATCTCCAACCCATGTTAATAGGTAATGAGCCTCACACATCCATCAGCAAAAGTACTACCTTTTACTGTAACCCTGTTCAAAGGCTTATTTGCATTCATTCAAGGTTTCTTTGGTACTAGTTTTAGCAATGAGGTGGGACTTGGGATGCAGTGATGATGCCCTGTTGGAGCATGTATTTTGCAGATGAGCATGCTGAACCTACACAAAGGGGGTGAGCTTAGCAAACCTGTGTGTGTACTTACAGTCCTATCTCTATTTATGTTATTGAGACAGTACTGAAGTGAAACAAAACTACTTGGATTTGACAGTTTGAATTTTAACGCATGACTGAATAGAAATTTTTGCTTGTGTWCCAGACCTGCAGAGCTCCAATTATTTATAGGTACGATAAGGCTTTGATTACTCATGGCAAAATTAGTTTGTGATTCTTCATTACCCCATTACTAATAGGATAAACTTAGGTGAACTATCATTCATTTGTGGATTTGTCCRTTGAATGTATTCATTTTTAAAGTGCTGTATGTATGTTATTTTTTTTTATATAGAAGTGAAAGTACACACCATGTTTTCCCTCTCTCAATACAAWTTTTTCCCAAAATCTTAAAAGTTCTTCATATATAGTTGCATACACACAGAAATCTTTGGTTGTTTGCTTGTATTAAACAGGACTATCACCTTAAACATTTATTTTCACTTCCAATATTTTCTTGTAATTTGAGGCTGAGTACTCACACACATTGGCAAGAGACAGTTGGGCATTTCTCCTTCCATCCACCCGACCATTGCCAATATCTCTTAACACTTGTTTAATAGTAATTTTTTGAAAAGTCTTTCAAAAGAGTAACTAGAGACCTTGAAATAACAAATGAGCGTGCTGTACTGGTTACATGCTGCCTTTACAGTTTTATTAAAGGCTKTGCCATGCCATTATGCTATCATTTTCTAGCGTAAGCATTTTATATGGCATGTGTGATTTCATTGCCCTTAAGTGACCTCAGTAAATTCCTTTTTTCCCCCTGAAGCATGTGCCTAATTGAAAATTGTCATGAGCAGTTGCAAGCTGTAAGCAAGGGCTCTTTGAATATGGCAAGAGGGAGGCGCGTGCCCAAAGCCTGGCGAGAGCTACTCTTTGGCAGTTTGCATTGCATTGCATGAGGTTAAATCTCGATAATTCAATAAGTGTAATAAGGAAGAATGGGAAGGACATCTTAATCTATTTGCCCGATATATGGTGGTGCTGTCCAGAAACTGTGATCCACAAAATGTTTTTTTTGTTTTGTTTTGTTTTTCTAAATATTATTAAATCATTTTTATTTCTGTCTTGCTCTTTTTCCATGCTTGGATAAGTATAGTTGAGTTTCAAGCTAAAAAATACCGTTCCAAATCTGACCTGTGTTTTCTGATCCAGCTGCTCTCATCATTCCACAGTGCCTCACTTGCTGCTGCTTAATGACAATGCTTGAGGACGGAGTTGTCATGGTCAATCTACACCCGTGGCCTAAAAATGAGGCATCATGTCCCTTGTTAGCAACCTTTATCCTAGTGTTGTATTACTAGCTTCTGAAAGCATGTGTGCTTAAGAATGGTGCAATGGMAAGAGGAAAAATTCTAGTGAGCGTAAAGCAGAGGAAGCAGGCAGAGAAAAAGGCAGTGCACCAGACCAAAGAACACTAARCTGTGCTCTGGATTAAAAAATGAAGTCTGCAGAAGTTGTGTATTCTTTCACCAATGTAAATTGCTCAGAGGAGGAAGAAATGCAAGCCCCTTAATTAAAAAAGTTTGAGAAACAAAGCATGATGCTTTTATGTGAAAAAGATGTGAAACTGCAGTTTTATCATGCATTCCGGCCTGTTCATCCAGGCTGAAAAGTTCAGAAAACTACTGGGCTGCAGATTAAGGAACTCTCTAGTCCTGTGATAGCTCTCAATCACTCTGCTTTATGTAGGCTTATCATTTGGGTTAATTTGTTCTCATGTTATTTCCGAGTTATATTTCAGAACTACTTACCAGAAAGAGTTCTGGAATACATAGCAGTTTTGAGACTCATCTGTAAAGGTTTGAAGATATGCAACTTCTCTTAAAAACAGAGTTTACTAGCTTCTTAGAAAGTATTTCCACAATATATGTGTTTGTGCTTTTTTTTTTTYCCTCATTAAAAATGTTAATACTTAAGCTAATTTTTGGTGCTGTAAGAATTAATTAAAGGAATGCCTAAACATTTTTTACATGTTTTATGTGGTTCAATTTTTTATTAATTTAATGTTAAAATTATATGTTCAACAAGATATTTAAGAATATACTTGAGACTGAAACTTTTAATATACACAGAGGCAATTTTCCCAGCACATCTATACCTGTTCAAATTCAGATGTGCCCAAACACTGTGCTATTTTTTGGCAGAGAGCAGGGAGACAGAGTATATGTTTCTTGTTGTTTTCTGTTGACTTTTTTATTTGCTTATAGCTAAATCAGCTAACATTTATAGATTTTTCTATGAAAAAAATCATCTTAATTTTACTTTTTTTTTTCAATAGTCCTTTGAGGGGTAGATTTTAAACTTCATWGTTTTTTCACTGCGTTTCCACTGGTGTTTTCTGTCAACTGTAGTGGTAGTATTGAGATTTAGTGAGATGGCAGGGGAAAAATAGCTTGTTTGTTAGATATAATTATATGATGTTTCATGTAATTTCAGCTTCACTTAGCATTTAGTGAACTTTATATTCAGGGTTATGAATTAAATGACATTTTTGACACCTAGCACATAGCTCCGCTCATTCCAACAGGCTGAGAACACCAGCCTTTGCAACATGCTAGATTATGCAGCATATAGCGTATCAGTCCATAAATGTCATAACTTGTTCACCGTGCTTTTCCAGTGATGCATGTGCTCCTGCTGCTGRATTTCTAACCTTGCTGTTTTGTAGCTGCCTAGTCTGGAAAATTCCACATAAAACTGCAGATCAGGCCTCCTAAGGTGGTTTTTGGGGCATACTTAATTTCTCTCCATACGAAACGACAGTGTTCCTGCTAGGTTGGCTCTGCAAAATGAGCAGCTCTTTTACTATGTAGTCGCATACACCTTTTTTTTTTTTTTTTTTTTTTTTTGTCTCTTTCATGAGAAATTCCACACCATTTTAGCGGAGGAGTTTAAGTATTAGCAGTTAATTACGAATTCTTACCTTAAGCATGGCAATAGGCCACAAAGTGGTTTGGGACATCCTATTGCTGATTGTTTCAGAGTTGTGCAGCTGTGCTTAACACTCTAGTGGGCAATTCTAGATACGCTGCGTTTTGCCTTTGATACATTGCCATACCACCACCATTAGTGCACGGCTTAGACTGCAAACATCTGTTTGCTTTTATTGCACATGTGTTGCTTAAGATGTTCTGTTTTTACATGATGTAAATCGCGGGACTCAACTGGCATGTAGAATTCACTTACCAAATAAACCTTAGAATATGTCAGTAAAATGTATATCCTACAGGATGACATATTTGACATATAGAGATCAAAAAGTTGAAAACTTTGTAGAGTGACTGGTATTTCATATTTAGTGTTTTGTTTTTAACTGTTTGAGTGACTGGTATTTCATATTTAGTGTTTTGTTTTTAACTGTTTGAGGAGAGTCATGTAATTGTCAGTGCAGAAGAGAAAAATGCAGGGAAACTGGTATGTATTCATATATCCAATAGCAGTGATAGGAGTAGAGAAATGAATCTGATATTAGAAAACAGAATAGCAAAATCTATATATCATTCTAGAGTCTCACCGTATTCACATTATGAAACAGAACAAAAACTTGTATTAAAAACCAAATGCATTTTGGTATTACTGTATGTAGCCTTCAGTGCTCTCTTAAGTGCAAAGCTTACCTGAACCATGAAATAAGCTTGTCTGCTGATCTCCATAAATGTTGTGCAATACCTTTTAGATAGGTTAACACTTTAGACACTTAATGTTGCAATTCTATTCTAATGTTGCATGATGTTTCACATTTCTAAAATGCACAGCAGAGTTGCTTGGTTTAAATTAACAAAAAAAATCTCACTAAAGTGACCTATTGATGTTAGCTTGCATTTTAATATTAGAAGTTAACATAATATACTACTTATACATGTTGAATATTTTAGTTCTTGCATTTCTGTTCCCTTAAGAATTGAATATGAACATTTTGTCTATGTTACATAGAATGAAAGAAACAAAACATAATAGGAGAAAGTGGAAGATTATGGCTGAGTAGAACCATCAGCTGAATAATCCTGTTACAGACATTTCAAAGTTTTGAGTTTTGAATATTTTATGTAATCTACTGAAATATAAAATTTAAAAAAAATTTTTTAAAAAAATCCAGAAAATCAGGAATTTATTCAATGGAGGTAGTTTAATCTGTAAGATTTCCATTACATCATCCAGGCGAAGAGAGAGAGAGAGAGAGATTTATTTTGTGAACAGATTTAAATTAAAAAGTCATTTGACTAACTGGAAAGCTGGTCAGAAACTAAGATAAAAGTGAATAAAAAGAATCACAAATCACTTCAGTCAGGAAGGAAATTATAGTTTATTGACACAAAATGGGAAATAATTCAGTTAGCAGCAGTACCTGGGGGCTATTGCGATTTGGGAATTGAATGTGAGTCACCAACATGACAGAATGTTGAAGTGTGAAAAAATAATTCCGGGACTCATCACGGAAAGTATTATATGCAAGAGAATGAGAGGTAATTATTTCACCCTGTTCCACCATAATAAGACTCCTTCCTGAGTTCTTCATTCAGTTTGATACATGGTGCTTTAGCAAATATGCATGCACACTGGAGAGAGTCTAATGGAAAACAAACAAAAAAATGACATGGAAACACAATGACATGACACACATTGTATGAAATGTGCATGTTTGATTCAAAACACGAGTTCCCAGAGCATACAGTACAAGGACACTTCTAAAATAAAAATGTGTCCAGTTGCCTTGACCTGGAGGACCCCCGGAGGGCCTGAGATCTCCCTGCTGCACCTACACATGCCTTCTACCCATGTGAGGTCACATCTGCCTTGGTGTGAGAGCAAAAGGTGAAAATGGAATCCCATGCATGGGAACTATGCTCTTCTCCCATACATGGGAGAAGAGAAGGCTGAGAGGGGATATGATTAACATGTATAAGTTCATGAAGGGAGAATGCAGGGAAGAAGGGGACAAGCTCTTCTCGTTGGTGGCCAGCGATAGGACAAGGGGAAATGGACATAAGCTGAAACACAGACAGTTCCATCTTCAGGTGAGGAGGAACTTCTTTACTGTGAGGGTGACAGAGCAGTGGAACAGGCTGCCCAGGGAGGTTGTGGAGTCTCCTTCTCTGGAGGTCTTCAAAACCCGCCTGGATGCCGCCCTGTGCCACATGCTCTAGGTGTACCTGCTTGAGCAGGAAGGTTGGACTAGATGAACTCTAGAGGTCCCTTCCAACCTTGAATATTCTGTGAATCTGTGATTCTGTGACCCAATGGGACTGGTGCTGTGCAGCAGCGCTGCAAACAGGCAATTCTCTGATCTGACTACCAAGGTRCTACCTGGGCAAAGAGAATTTGGCAAATCACAGTTTTGAGAAGAAAATAAATAGTGCTCTAATACAGAAAAGCGGTTAGAAGCATGACAGTAATTGATCATCATCTCCACTGAAGGCAGAACAAGAGGCAAGTTGCAACAATGGTGATTGTTTGGACTTTAGGAAAAGCTTAATAGCTACAATGTTATTTAAGCATAACATGGATTACCCAAAGTGGTTGTCAGATCCCTGTCTTTGGAGATTTTTAATAGGTCAAGTAAACATCTGTTGTGAGTGGTGTAAGTATACTTGATCCTCCCTGGGAATAGGGGAATGGATTAGATTCATGACCCCACAAAGACCATTCCAGACCTACATTTCTCTTATTCCTTCCTTCAGACTTCTGGCACGGAATCTGGGAATATTTTCCTATTCCCACAATGGGTCCTATGGCCATGCCCCRTCTCCATAGCAGTGTCTGAACTGAACCTTTATCTCCAACCTTGCATCCTCAATTCCTGTTCCAGTTAGGTGCTAGTTGCTCAGTGAAGCAAGACTCTGTGCTGAACCTTTGGCCCTTATTCTTGGCAAAGAACAGGTTCGGCTTCAGACTGGAATTGCTTGCAACTTATGAAACAGCCAAGGGTAGTGCTGCAGGGTCCACTTTGCTCCTTCTAACATCATAGACTAATTGCTTGGGAATTCAGGAATGCTAGTTACTCTGCTTTTAACTTGTACCCAGTTATTGGTCTCAAGACCAGCAAGACTCTTATTTTAATGTTGTAATTTAGTAGCAACAAATACATGAAGAATGTAAAGCCTACTAACATCATGGCAAAATTCAGTGAGAATAGTTACACATGTGTAACTACTGTGATTTATTGTACAAAATACGTACTTTTTTCCTCTTACTATGAAAAATTTTTGATGTAATAATAAAAAACATGAACAACACAATCTCTGTTAATGTAAGGCAAGCAAGAATATATCTACTGCAGTTAAATGTGGGAGAGTTAAAATAGCCTGTGTCAGTGCAGGAGAGGACATTGCTCTCCCAAGCATTTTGCCTAAGTAGAAGGTAGGTCTAAGAGCTACATGATGAGGTTGGCCGTGGAGAGCATGTTGGTTTGGTGTTCAGACTATGTTATTGATGTTCTATAGCAACAAATTTRTACATCTCCCATGGCTATGCAGGAGTGTTGAGTCAATGATTACAGTGGATCAATGAAGTATGCCATTGTGCAATAACCATTAAGCTTACTAGCATAGTAAGAGGCAGAGCATTTGATTAGTCAGGTCCCAAGTTAGAGACAGAAAAAGATAAGCAAGAAAATGGAAGTGATTTTTTTGTTTTTACCCCAGCATGATAACTTTCATAACTTCATTTTAATGAGTCACCATACCTGAGGTTGGTCGTTTTGTAAGAGTGGGTAAACCGAATTCCTAAATGATGATTGACTTAATTGTGAGTGTTAGCAGAAATCTTTTTGATATTGCAAGCATCCACTTAAACCTGTCTATCTACTCATTTTCCCATGAGTAATTTGCTTTGTTCTGGCAAGGAAGGAGCAAAGGCATGACAGCAGGTATACCTGCTAGCAAAACAGACTGTTTTGCTACCCTGCTGTTCAAAATCTTCCTTGATTTCACAGGGCAGATGCACAAAAGGCAGAGGCTGAACAAAAYTCCCCTCATTCCAGCTGCATCTAGGGCTGCATTTTTCAGAATGGCTTATCAAAGCTGTGTTGAGTCAAAGTGGTGGGAGAGCTGCTGCAACATTCACAGCTTCCAGAGTAAGGCCATGTGAATTGTGATGGTGGACTTCAGCTCACAGAAGGAACCCCATAACATGTTCTGCTCATTACTGTTGAAAATTACTGTCTTTCACAGTGATCTCAGAATTAATTCAATCCTTATTATGGGACAGAAGGTCATCTCAAGCAAACAGTGTATAACTGTTGTAAAATAAATTTTTGAATGGCAATCCAAACTACAAAGCAATCCAAATTGTTTTAAATGGCAATCCAAATTCAGTTACTATTCTGTGAGACTACAGCATATTGTATTTTATATTCATAAGCAACATCAGTCTTATTTCTGAGGTTTAAAAGTTCTGTGTCTAAAAATATTTTGCAAAAGTTGAATTGAACCAGGCTACGAAAATATTCAGTAATTGTAGACAACTGTATGGCCATATGTCTATTCAAAAATAGCTTTTAACATTCTGCCTGGAGACAAATCCTCTTTAAAGTGTTTCAACAACCTAAGTCTAAAGCTCATATTTATTTGAAAGATGATGTTCTTCTAAGCAAGGCTCAACAATTCTTCTAGATTAGGACCATATCAGGGTTTTTCATTTATTTATACTGAAGACAGATGTCAAAGTAAAAATCTAGTGAAACACATGACAAACCCCTTCTCCAGAAATGCATAAAAATGATACCAATACACATAGTTTGTGTCTGACTCGAGGACCTTTTCACTTTTTGGAATTTGGATAATATCACCTGTACGCTAAACAGAAGCAAATAAAAACTTGAGATACCTGAGACTCAATAATTTTCCCACTGAAGTCGTTAAAGTTTGAACTGCAAAAAGATTTTGTGTAATGGATTAGATTTTGAAGTGTTTAACTTCCAGGAGCTTAGAGCCTGGTTTTAAGCTTCCACTTCCATGCTTTTCATAGTTAATTAGTTCTTCAAAACAAGACCTAAAATAGTCACGATGATGGGCTGCCTAAAGCTAGTCAGAAGCAGAAATACTTTTTCTCTAGCCTAGCTGAAGATGATTTTGGTTTGGTCTACCTTCTATGCAATGAAGTAGCTTGCTCTTGAAATGCAAGATGTATGTTGGAGGTGTTTCCTGGGCTATGAGTATTCTGGTCTGTGTTCAGTACCCCCCAGAAAGAAATCTTTGTGGGCATGAGATTGCAGGAAACCTGAAATGCGATTATAAAATCCTTATTGTTCTCTTTTTTGATACCTTTACCACTGAGAAAGATGACGTAAAAGTCAGGACTTTGTGATCTTCTGTGAGGAGTTCACACTAAGGGAAGGTACTGAGTTGTTTGAACTACTCTGGAATTAGATTTGCAATTAGCCAAAGTCTTAAAAAGAACAGGTCCTGAAGAAGTCAGTTTTATCATTTAGAGCAGTGAAAATGAGAGGGAACATGTGCCATGATCCTTTCTCACCCTCTCAGACGGGCGGAGTTTGCTTGCTCATCTACTCCTTCTACTATACGCTATGCAGYTGGTTTACTTTTTATGTGCAACTTCTCTGTTATTAATCATGTTGACTTAGTTGTCTTCTCTAAAGTTTCTGTGAAACTGTATGTAGAAAGAGGCTTTTAAGACTCTGAAAGGTGTTTTTGTTTCTTTTGTTTATTTTTCTGCTTTTTTTCAGAGTCCACACTTCATTTTGGACACAATAATCTGTGCAGCTGGCCTAGCTCCAAAATGGCTTATGGTTTTACTCTTAAGAGAGAGTAAGACTTAAATAATAGGAAATTTAAAGATTAGAATGTCCTAAGTTCTTAACCATACTCCTTTGCTCCCCCAAAATAAGGTTTATGAATATAATGTAATATAATTCCAGTCTAACAAACAATTGCAATCCTAAATATACTCTCTCGCTGACTTTTCAGGTGTTTAAGGTTTTTGCTGTGCAAAATACCCATATTCAGTCATCTTGCAAAAGAAATGGTTATATCTTCTTCTCCCTTCCCACAAAAACACAGAATGTCTCTTTCTTCTTCCAGAGATACTCTTCACCATATATGTTGCTCTAAAACTGAGTTGCAAGCTATTAAACTGAAACATTAAAATGAAGTGTGTTATAGCGTTCCTTTTTCAGTATAGCATGGTTTTTTCCAGTTGCAATGTTTATCTGCCTAATGTTCAAAATGGTGACTATAAAAAATGTAAGTGTCTGGAAGGATTTCAAAGACATAAAGGAAAGGGATTGTTTGCAGTTTTTCATTCTAGCGTGTTTAACAAGGGATGTTGAATGGGTATTACAGAAGCACTCAAATTGCACTGATCAACATACAAAAATTAATATATGGTGTGTGACAGTTTTGGGGAAGAGATCTGTATCCAGTTATAAATTCCTTTTTAATTTATGAGTAACATTTATGTGGACTAGTCTTCCAAGGGAAATGGTAAAGCAGTATGTACTAAACCTCTTGGACAACGACTGTACAAACTCTTTAAAAGAGTCTTCAGAAAATAGTCTGAAAAGAGTGGAGGTACAGACTTGATGACATAATGGAGTTTCCATTTCTAATTTCTGACTTGTATTTTGACAATTGTTCAAGACATAATGTTCTTTCTCAGAACAATCAGGATACGTAAAATTTACAGCATTCGGTGTGTAAGAGCTTCTTTCTCCTTTTCTGCTATTAGAAAATTTTTTGATTATAAAGCTCTTTATTGAGAAATGCATATTAAATGGAGAATCAGGAAAAATGTGTGCCAGTTTAAATAATGATGGAGTTCCTGTATAAAGCACAAAAAATAGCACATTGGAATAACAAATGTGCTGCTAGTTAAAGCAATAGTCTGAGTTATGAGACAGACTCAGGTCTATCCTTCACCACTTTTTTTTTTCTAATTCTGTGGTGTCATTGCAAGCTTTGCAGTTCCTGTATGAAGAGCCTCTCAATGGCTTGCTTAAAATACTTATACCCATATTTGCACTTACTGGAGCTTCTGTAAGATCTATTGAGTAGCTCTTCATGTGTTAAGACTAGTCTTGGAAAGACTGGTGAGCATGAAACTCAGTGACCTCTTCTGAAAGTAGCTTGATTCTACTTAATTAGCAAGGCAAAATGAGATTTTTAGATATTTTTGGTTAGTGTTTTTTTTTTCTCATTTATTGTTTTCACTGGAAAATAACAGCTGGTCAAAACAAGACGTTCTAGCAGTATTGATGTAGTTTCAGAAACACTTTCATGGCAGACAGGCTTCTGAGTCTTAGCAGTTCCTGATAAAGAGGGAGGGATAGAGGAGAAATGTAGAAGTCTATTGCACAAGGGCAAATAAATTGGTTTGTAAGTTCTTTATTCCAGAGTCACTCTCAGAGCTCACAGAGCTCTCTCAGAGCTCTCTCAGAGTCAAGTTCAAGTTGTAGGCAGAATAGGATCATAACCCTGAATCTATCATGTCTGGAATAAGTGACCACAACCTCTCTGCCCTGAACTCTGCATTTCCCTTTATATCTGTCTCTCTTCTATTTTGTCATTTGTTTGTTTGCTTGTTTTAGTAGATCTCAGAGCACACAACTTAGGTGAATATCATGCACATATTAAGAATCTGAAATGAGTGATGCTTTCTGACACCTTTTCTATTTTGAACTGCTTTTAATTTAACAGATTACAATGAGGTGTTTCTGAAAGGAAAGTTATTTTCTGCTTCATTCCATCTCTGCCCACAGAAAGCAAAAAGTCTCCACAGTGCTAAGTTTAAAAGAAAAAAAAGGAAAAAGAAAAAAAAGATAGAGCCTGTTGGAATTACATCATGATAAGGCAGGCAGGAATAGTCCTGTAAGGAAACTGTTTCTGCTTCTGCAGTGACTACTTTGTAAGGGGAATTGAAGAGACCTTGTTTATGTCAGACCTGTGCAGATGGCAGCTTCATATACAATGCTGCCGGCTTCTGGAGCAAGTTCAAATGACTTTTGCTTTAGAGGCACTTAAGCACAGGAGCTACCCATTTCACACTTACAACACACTGCTTCGATATGACTGGGCTTATTGCAGGACATCAAGATGGCTCAGAATGTCTTGCCTTCAAAGAAGGCTGACTAATCCTCAGCTTCATCAGCCTTTATCCTCTAGCATCTCCCCGATCATTCCTGCTGCTGCAATACCCTTTGATCTGTCTTTCCTGGAAACTTAGTCATTATTTTTTGAAAGCACTTTTAACTTGTTAAAGTTGAGCTTTGGCTAACCACAGCTTACGTCTTGTTGAGTAAAAGGATACTTAAAACTAAATAAAACTAACTAACCCAGTATTTTTTAGCTTTGTGCATATTCACATGATCTAATATGTGACCCTCCACTGAATTCAAAGGCTGCAGCCTACACTAAAGCTGTATAAGCTGTAGGAACCTGTAGTGAATGGACTTCACTTCCAATGCAGTGGCATTAGAGAACTTACTCTATCTCAGAACTGATTAGATATCACAAAGTAATTCCCCATCTCACATAGAGTTTGGATGTTTTAAGGAATCTAAGCTGTTAATAAACAAGTAGCAGATTTTGTGTACAGTTTGGGAAAGCACTGAACTACCACTGAACCATGGGGAATTGGGGAAAAAGAAGTAGAAGGAACCTAACTTATGGCCGATAACTTTAGCTGTGTTAGGTCACATGGACCAGAACAGGGATGTGATGCCATGAACCTTCAAGCACTGACACACTTTCTCATCTTTACTACCTAGTGTAGTCACACTAAGTGTTAAAGTAAGTTAGTAGGGCTACGTGTGGCAGTAAAATTAAACACATATAAGAATATTCTTGGGACTGAAGCCTCAGATTTGATTCTTAATACAGCAGAAAGACAGCTTAACAGACCTTAATGGAAACTAGCCAGATGATTATTTTCATCTGAATTTTGGAGAGATAGCAAGAAACCCACACACTATAAACTGAAAATATTGGTCATACCTCCCTGTAAGAGTAACAGTGAGTGAAGTCTCACTGCAAGGATGCAGAGAGGAGTCTGGAATACTTTACTGATGATACCTTTACACTTTGCTCTTCCTACAGCTTTTCTGAGATTGGGCCCAAAACATTTTGACAGTGTTAAAAGCCATTCCCCTGCTTTACCTAGCACAGCTTGCTAACCAGAATTTTCATGCAAGATTTGAAGTGGAATGTTGTAAAGCTGTATGCTTTTAGTCTGTTAAGCTCTGGACTTTGTCCAGTAGGCCATTTTTACATGGCCTGGATACTTTTCAAACAAACAGGATCTGTACTAGGGTGCAAAATTTTAGACAACTGATGCATTCTTTAAAATAACTACAAGTTGGCTCCCTGCCTCTTTAGGAGTCTGTTAAGACTCCCCCACTGCAGTCTAGGAATATATTGGTGGACAGAGAAATTTTGAGTGCCAGCAAAGTAACAAATTTAAAAGTAACCTTTCTCTTCTCTGGCACTCTGAGAATTTCTTTGTAATTTATTGGTCATTTAAGCAACATTGGCAAGGGCACTTAACACTACTAGGTCAATGTATCTGTAATCTCTGGGAGTAAGTATTTTATGATTTATAAAAGGCAAATGTGTGGCAAGAGCTTTTTTTCTCACCTCTTTAGTGATAGACTAGCTTCCCAAATCCATGATGTCATACCATGTGGAAATCTGTTCCTTGCTATACTAAGAAGTACCTCAATTCCAACCTCCCTCAGAAACATTCTGCTGTAGGTAGTGACTCCTGTGAACCCATTTGGGGAGAGCTCTATTTCAGCTCCTTGCAAGGATGCAGAAGTCCCATTATTTCCCTGTCTCCCTCACTTTTCTGCCCTGTTTTTTTTAGCAGGGAGTACGTGTGTCTTCATCATTCTCTCTTCTTTTTACATTATGGAATCAAACCACTACCTCCCTCTCTGAAGTATCTGTTCCTCAGCACCTTTACAGTGCTGATAGATAGACTGTGGTGACTGACTGAATCCTTGATGGATTCAGTTAGGATGAGCCTCATCGGAGGAGGGAACAATTGGTCCTGGCCACAGGGTGAACAGAAGGGGTCTGGCTAGATTCTCTGAAGGGTAATGGGCAGGTATCCTTTGGCTGTTGCTAAAAAGGGGCTAAGTGAACAGGCAAGTATCTTCCTCTGAAGAAAAGAAAGATGGGCAAAGGTCACTTTTCCTATGATGTGCAAGCAAGGAAATATGGCTCAAGGTAATCTCCATTTAATACAAGATTTTAGACTTGAAATAGGATATCTGTCAGTGGACCTACAAGTATAGCTGCTTCTCAGTAAAGTTTGGCTTAGTTTCCTTTAACCTTCCTTGCTGGAGAAGCTAGCAAAGACTGAGGGGTATCCTCCATATGCAATGATGTTTTATATGGGAAAGAATATGGCAGGAAAGTCTATCAACCACAAGTTCAAACCAATCTTTATTTCTAAATTTGCCTCATAAGTGAATGGTATAAATACATATGGATTTTGTCCTGAGGTTGGGAGGGAAAATGTTGGAGTATTTCATACTATTAGTGTTGGTAAAATTCTGCCTTTACTCTTGGTGTGAATGGTATGTGGTAGCTGCAAAGCCACACAGTCATGTGCCAAGTGTGCAGGCATGTATTTTATAAAGTTTTCTCATAGTGACTAAAGCTGTTATATATTTTCTCAGAAAAAGCCCTCTTAAAGATCCTTATCATGTGAACTGCTGCTCTACAAGGATACTTCAGCTCACATTCCCTTTAAAACCATGAGAAATGACATAGTCAAGATGAACTTTGCAGAGCTGTTGAGCTGATTTAGCCCTTCTGAATGCAAAGAGAAAATTATTTACCCAGAAGAACTAAAAAAAAAAAAAAAACCCAAGCACCATCTACCAACATTTCTTATGTCTTAGGAAATGCTCTTCTTTTGCCTTTTTCCTTCAAAATATAACCTAGATTTGAACACAGTAATTATATCATGGTTTACAGAGTAGAGCTAAACATCCTCAGAAGATTCTGGCAGTATAGTTGTTTTGGATCATCCAAAATTTCACTCCTCTATATTCTTTACGGTTGCGTGTGCGAACATGACTGTACAGGTTTGAGTGAATTGTGTGCATAATGGAGTGAAAGAGAAGGAAACTGGCTGTAAGGTCCAATTATATTAACAGTTCCTTTAGTATTAGTAGTTGTTTTCTACTCATGATCACTTTGGTGGCCATCCCTGAAAATAAAAAAAAAACACCTTTAGAGGGTTGTTTTTGATTTTTTTTTAACTGTAGTTTTAACTGTAAAAATCCAATCCCCTTTTATTTATTGAACTAACTGTGGACTGCTTATAGCCCCCCACGAAATTCTGTTGGTTCAGAAATGAGCCACTTCCAATATATTGTTTTATTTCTCTATTTTTCCCTCATTCCTTTCCAACTATTTCCTATTATTGGTTGATTTTTGAATATAGATTGATTTTGGCTACATTTAGGTCCCTAGAGTGGGATCAGTTCCAAGGCTTAAATGTAACAGTTCTTATGGAACAAATCTAGAAGCGCATATCCACAAGGAATATTTATTGCTGGGTGGGTATATATGTCTTTAGCCTTTTTACAATGAAACCATAACAAAGGCAACAAGGAGAGAGAGTCTGAAAGCATTTTTTTTTTTTGAGTTGCAATATTGGTTGGATTGAGAGCACCCTTTCAAAGCACTGTCAAATCGATGGTATTTTCTAAACCTTGAAAAACAAAACTGATATTTTTTTCTTGGTTTATAGAGTTGCAGATGAGAAATATGCTTTGAATTATTTTTATATAAAATCTTAGACTGATTAAATAGAGGTGTGACTTGGCCCTCCATTCCACTGAGTGTAAAGAGAACCAGTGCATGGACATTGAAACATAGGATTTTATTCTTATATTTGATACTTATTTAGGAAAAAAAAAATCTGTTCTTTTTCTGCTCTTTACCATAAATATGTAAAATATGTATAGCAATCATTACTGGAGGTGCT
Organism: Nothoprocta perdicaria; assembly: GCF_003342845.1. Taxonomy (NCBI): domain Eukaryota; kingdom Metazoa; phylum Chordata; class Aves; order Tinamiformes; family Tinamidae; genus Nothoprocta; species Nothoprocta perdicaria. Next base: position 1,104,735 of record NW_020454194.1, read on the forward strand.
TTAAGTTTCCATACATTGTGCAGTTGACTATCAAAAAAAAAAAAAAAAAAATCAATATGAAAGTCCTCTACTAATAAACTGACAATGTTTCATTGTTAACTCTGTAATTAAACTAACTCCCAACAGTTAGGGGAGTAACTGCTTTTAATTACTTAAGCAGTAAGAAAAATGAAGTAAATGGTAGAAAGGATATGGTGCTGGAATTTCTAACAAGACATAGAATCAGTATCTCATAGTTTTTTTTTTCTTTTTTTTTTCTCCTTTTTTTTTCTTTTCCCTCCAGAGACTTACCCACCATATTAAGTAAGTAAAATACAGAAAGATTTCTTATAGTGTTTCAGCAGGAAATGTGGAGCTTGGGTTGGATAGAATGACAGTGCTCAGGAAGGTAAATGTATTGAATTACTCCATTAATAGAAAGGAGATGGTAATACAGTAGTTTTCCTCCAGGCACTGGATTTTGCAGGTGCTGTAATCATGGTGGGCTACAACGATAGCACTGTAAATGCAGAAATAACAATTTGCAATTAGAAACATTTTTGTGTGTGTGTGTGAGAGAGAGGTGATAAATCAAGGAGTGGAATTCATCAGGTATCAATTCCTTCATGTCAAGAATGTATATCTTAAAATGAAAAAAGAAAAAAAAAAAAGAAAAAATTCATGGCTTAAATCATTTTTTCTTCATGTTTTCACTCCATTCACAAGAGAAATATTAAAACCCAGTTCCTATAGAGAGGATCTCTGGGTTTTATTTGCCTTCATTACAAAACATTTGTTATATAGACATATTTTTGGCAATATTCATGCCTTTATCCATGTGCTTTCTTAAAAAACATGAGTTGTCCTAGAAGGTGGCAGTATGTTGGCACAGCCTTCTGTTTACCCCTCTCTAAAGCTGATAGGTATACAAGGAAGGAAGCACTCTTGAGGAACTTCACACACTCGTTACTCTCTGTTCCTAAGAAATGGTTTTTCCTTTAGGAGAGGATGTTGACATTAGCTGCAGCATATTCTCTGTCTGTAGATCTCCTCTGATAATGCTAGAAAGCATACTGTTGAAAAGCGTGCAACTGAAAAACTGAAACTCCATAGTGATCAAAAGAATTTACCTCACCCATGACTTGATCCTGGAAACCAGAGTCTTCCCAACAATTGCACTTCTTAGGTCAATGTAAATATTTTATATCTAGTGTTGGTTGTTGAAGGGAGAGGTGTAGTTCATCATGGAAATAAAATTACCAAGTCATATGTGTACAGAAATATAACATGAAATAATTGATCCAGCTTCTTCTGAGAAAATAGATCCAGCTTTAAAAAGTGCCTTAGATGAGGCAGCTTCAGCTGTCACCTCCACCTCCTCTGTATTTTTGTCACATGTGGTCTAAAAATATCCTATATTTCCCAAAATATCCCAACAAAGAAAAATATTTCAGATTTTTGTTTGTTTGTTTGTTCGTTCTTCATTTTTTTTAGCTGGTCTCCCTTGTTAAAGAAATTCTCCCTATCAAAACACCAACTAGGTCCTCTCTCACTTCGTGGAAGTGCGTGAGTCACCCACCTGCACAACATTCATTTTTCTTATCCTGGAGAATGTTTTTAAGATTCAAGGTCAAAGTAAGGGATATATTAAAAGCTTGGGGTTATGTTTTCTCTTCCTTATGGCCCACACAGAGAGCCTGGGCAAGGAAGGATGAGATGACGCAGATCCCTGTGGACTGCCTAATGCCAGAGCTGAGAGCAAAGGTCCAGGTCCTGCTCCATGCTCTTTGGTGGTTCTCCTCGGAGATCTGTGAGCTGCAGGGCCAGCCTTGCAATCTGTAAAATCAAAGAGAAATGGTGTGATTCTCTGGGTGATATCCCCAGAGACGTGACTGTGGGAATGGTTGACCTGAGGCCAAGGTTTACTACCCTGTGTGTTCCTGTTGCCTGAAAGCTCTTTGGTTTACTGGAGCGCAATAAAAACGCTAGTGCTCAAATATAAAAGATGTAGGTGGAGAAGTACAGTTAATGTGTGAAGTGTTAACTAGAGGCAGGCAACAAAGAGCTGCGGTGGATGCAGGAGTTCCCGCCAAAGTCCTGCCGTGTAAAATCCATTCCCATTCAGCCTGGCTCTGAGTGACAGCCAGGATACTGAAGGAAAACAAACAGTAACTATTATCTTCCCCCTGAAGCAACTCCAAAGTGAATATAAACAACGATTGTTCAGAGACCATCAATTAAGCTAAAAAGTATTTACAGCAGGTGCAGAGGAGATAATGAATGAAAAGAGAACTTTATAGTCTGGCATGTTTAAAAGAGTTTGGCTTTTTAATGTCATGTTTACTGGGAAAAGAACTGAAGTGATAGTTTGAGCCTGTGATTCATTTATGAAGAGGTTTGAGTTTAATAAACACACTGCAAACATCAAGAAAGAACGTCTAAATGATGGGAACTTTAATGCCGGAGGATGCTTTGTTTATGACTGCAATAGTATTAAAAGAACATTTACACTTATGGATAGAACTTTATGGACTTTCTTACTTTTTAACTTCTCATTTATTAATGTGTAGTTATGCAACCTTTTGAACATTTTAATACACAGCAGTGTTTAGAGGCATTGCTGAAAATAGGGCTTTCTTAAGTTAGGTCCTTTGTATGGAAGTTGTTTCTGGGAATCTAAATGTATGTCTTGTATATCTTTCCTAAAATAGAATATGAATCTCTCTCTCTCTTTCTTTTTTTTTTTTCCCCTTGAACATTTCTGTTCTTGCTTCTTCTAACATTTAACTATTAACAATTTGCACTCTCGTACTTTGTAGACTTTATTTTCTTCCTGAAATTTGAAGCAGCTTAAAATTGGTTTCTTGGTTTCTACACTTTTCTGGTCTTGAAAGAAAACTTTACTATTCAGGTCTAAAGGTGGTAGGAAGAAACACTTTGGATGTTAATCAGAAGCATAGCCCTTGTTTGCTGAATAAACTAGGATAAATCATTTAATGTATTTGACTGGCTTAATTACTAGATAGGTAAACAGAAATATGTCTGCACAGATGCCTAGATCATCCATTCAAGCTGGCTATTCTCTTTATAAATATCTTAACATATTAAAACTAACTATTGCTAGCAGTGGTGAGGTAGCTCTCTATAAACTAGGAATTTGTGATTTGACTTTGGCTGGGCTGGCCAAGGAAGGAAAGTTGCAGGGATTATGTTTGGTAGAGCCTCTTTCAGTTGCTCCTTAAACTGTTGAAGTTCTCTCCAACAAGCCCAGCCCTTTTATTCTTCTGGGCTAGAAGCCAAAGACCTTTAATACTCTTACTGAAGGGAGAAGGGGAAAGAGGTGAGTTGAGGCTGATGCTGAGATATTTGAGGTCAACTTTTGCTTATTTTGTGTCCTCCCATAAGGGTAATATACCTACAAAATCCCCCCGAGATACTACTTGCTCCAAATTGCTCAGAAGGAAGACTTCTTTGTACTTGGAAAGATGCTAAACAAAAGTCAAGAGTCAGAAGTAAAACTAATATTTCCAGATTTCATCCCATCTTCCGCCGGAAATAAAATAATTGGACCATGATGGCAGATGAGTTACCTGAGACCCTCCATGTTGACCACAAGGTGAAGATAACATGAGGATAAGTCTTAAAGGAAACAGAAGTTGAGCCCCATAAACTGTTTAAATTATTTAACTACTTTAACACAAACATGAATGCATAAAGACATACGGGAACATACAGTTCTTTGGCATGATTGAATATATGCCTTTATTAATGTAAAAAAGACAGAGTTCTATTTCAGTCAAGTATAATATGATTTGTTCCTAAATTCGCAGTTACATTGTAGTTGTATTTATACATTTGGTTTCAGTTTATCTCAGACTGCCTTGCCATTTGTCTGTAGTTGATCTCAAACTGCCTTGCCATTTTTAGGTCTTAAATATTTATAAAGTCTATAAATTTTTTTATCCAAATCAATGTTTCTCTAATATCTTATCTATCACACTTTTATAAAACACATCTTTTTCTACATAAAAATAACTTCAAACTCTTCCTCAAAAAGACAGTTACTAAATCCTGCTAATGAAGAACCTGGTAATAATAAATCATTTTTCTCATACGTAATGATAAGAGAAAACCAAGCATGAAATATATTGAGGTTTGTACTTTCAAAGTTCTTCAAGAAAAAGATATGAAATAAAACAAGCAAAGAAAGTCTTTTATGTATATTGGCAATTGGCTTTGAGTTGACCTTTAAATGTAAATGTGAACTTAATTAAACATGCAAGAAAAATATACGATATAAATATACCATTGTTGCACACTAAGGTTTGAACGAAAAAGTATTTCTCCTTAAAATTTCTATAAATTTATGCTATACCTAGTCCAGGAATACAAATTTTTCTTATATGCCAGTATAGATATATATTTTACTATAATTTTTTTATTTACAGAATTTACAGAATACTTTGCAGACTGCTGCAAGAATATTATTCAGTTTTAAAACTCAAGAATTGATTATCCTATTTTCAAAATGCCAAATTATTTTCCCCCATACAGCTATACTTTAAATCCTCAAATACTAAAACAATTAGAGAATTAAACATAAGCTTAAAATTGTCTCAAAATTAGTTTCCTGGTATGATTTTAATTAAATTATAGAGGGATTTTTAGTGGTTCTTCCACTGAGAAAAGTTTATGGCTTATGTTTCTTTTTGGTCTGCCATACAGCAGCTCAGCATTCTTTTAATTTACATTATTAACTTAGATTTGTATTGCCTTCTTGAGATTTTTTTCTAAGTCTTGAATAGTTTTAAATACAAATATAATTTTAATTTGTTTAATTTGTTAAAAATGTATGCACTCTTCTTTTTTCCCTCTCTGTCTTTCTTTTTATTGAATAACCAGCTGTATTTAAAAATAGCTATTTAATTGTGGTTAGTTCTTTTTTCTTCCCTTCCCCCACAAATAAGACTCATTAAATATGATATTACCTGGGTAAGACTTGAAAAGTTGTATGAGAAGGTTTTTTTTCTATAAACCTGAGTAGTTTTAGTGGTCTCGGTGGGACCTGTAGTTGTTTTTGTTTTAGGCAAAAGATGGCCTTCAGTARTAGAGCCTTGTGGCCCTGCAGCCTCCGAGCACGTCACAGAAGAGCCCATCTTTGTGGGAAGAAGCAACCCTAGAGCTGAATCAGAGATTTCCTTTCACCAAYGTTTCGATAGGTTATGACACATTTCTCTTTGGGAATGAGTCACCAGCTTGTGGTCCTATACTCACAAAACCAACTCTTCCATCAATTATTTCAGAAGAAAAGCGTGTCCTACAGTGCTATTATGCAGTGATCTGTGTCTTCCTTTCCCTCCAAGGCACCAAATTTTTCCAAATGTCTTAACGTATAGGATGAGTTCTTGTTGGAAAGAACTATCTTCTATTTATTGAAAAATTCCTTGTGTGTTTGTGGCTTAACAAATAGTTTGTGGATTTTTCATTTTTGTCTTTGTTTGGATGCTCACATCCCACAAGCCAAGTCCTGTGTTAGGTGAACCAATGGTTTCTTCGATCACTCCTGCTGTGTCAAGTTGAAAGTAAATTTTTAGGAGGTGTTTTTGTTATAAAAAGCAGTTTCTCTTTGTAGGCATTTGTACTTTCTTCCTAACAAACCGAGGAAAACTGTATACCTGCTCTGCATTCTTCTTTATTTTCATGTCTGAAGTGTAATATTGGGAATATAGAGCAGCAGAAAGGTTTTGGAGGATACAGATGAGAACAAGAACTGTGTACAGCTCTGTCCTCCTCCTTTGAAATCAAAGGCAGTTCTACGATTATACAGGTGATATAATTTTTGCCCCTGTGATCTGAGAAACCAAACACCCGGACAGTGTTTATTCATTATAAGTGTTCATATTTCAAAAAAGCAATGACAACAAAAAAGCTTCTTTCCTATACAGCTGGACATGGCTTCCAAACCTACAGAAGAAGTGTAAATAAATAATTCACTTGGTCTCTTCGTAACAGAGCGGGAACCAAACTATTACCTTGACACAATGATATTTATAGAAGAGCTGTCTATGTCATTTAGGGAAAGATCAAGCAAAATCCTCTTTCCTTACACTCCTTGAAACTTATCTCTGAAAAAGGACAGGCTCAAGCACAAGACACTTCTTACTAACAAGGGAGGTCCCTGGATGTTAGGCTGTGATTAGAAAGGTCTTGGTATGGTGAATTTGTACTGTATTAGCCTGTTCCTAGGTTTGATCTGGGTATTAGGGCGATCCAGGAAAAGCCCTGTCAAGACTGTAGCCACCCTGTCTTGGAGGGCAAGTGAATTTAACAGTGTGAACGTGAGTTATTCCATGCCTCTTGGCCTCAGTGCTGGAGAGCAGTCCCAGGCTTGTTTAATTGACCAATATAATTTTAGGCACCATGTCCCACCTAAATGTTAAGCAAACAGGGGAATTTACTCTTTCTGGATTTTTCAGTATAACCAGCATAATGAGCAGTAGTGGCATATCTGATGAATATTTTACTAAACATATATCATTTGAATGTATAATTGCACTTGGCTGCCCTTACAGTAGTTGTGTTAGAAGAGGCTGAAAAAGCCAGTTTAGTCAGCAAAAATAACAATAAACAAAGTGCTGTTTTCTGACTTGCAGGGTGACTTTGAGCGAATCATTTCATCGGCAGTTTTCAGAAGTGATTAATGAGTGTTCAAGCTAGCTAGATCCACTTCCTTACACTGTAAATTTGGTCCCTAAAGTGGTGCCCCACCATATGTACTTGAAGCCACAATCTCTTTCTTGTTCTGAATATGAAATATGGGACAGACAATAATGACACTTCTTCTGAGCCTTTTTCTATCTGTCCAAATTAATTTTAAGCTTTTCATAACCAGAACTGCTTCTTACTCTGTATATCTAGTAGATGCCAGTAGAATGATTGTAATTATTGCTGCTAATAGCAGAATACTGCTACAGAAATAAAATAATCATGAACCTAAACATCTTTTCACAATAACACTTCCATGATGTTTTGGCTGACAGAGTATAATTTTGAGCCTTAAAATTGTATTCTTGGCATTTATAATAACTATATCATATATTTGTATAACCTGTGCATATAAAGAAACACACAAATAAAGAAAAAAATCTGTAAAGTAGTCTTTATAGGGAAACAACTACCACACATCCATTTTAATAAAATACTTTATGCAACAATAAACCGTTAACAGGTCAGCTTTTATTATGGATTAGAAAGGAATTCGGGCAGGTGTGGTAAATTATAGGTTGAAAGAAAGAAAATTCCTATAAAAATACAGACTCCTTTTTGTTTAATTTCTACCAAATTTCCAAAACTCAGAATTAAGCATCGATTTACATTTTCATTATAAGCAATTTTTCAAGTACATTCACAGTAACATAAATCTTAAATAATGTTAAGTTATAAGTTAGCAAATAAGCAGCAATTTCAGATTCTTTAAGTATTTTCTATTATTTAAAGGAGAAACTTTTAACCAGCAAAATTGTCTGTGATTTACATTTTTCAGAGCGCAACTGTGATTGTGGTAACCTTTGACAATACTGGGAATTTTTTTTTGTGCTGTTTTACCATTAGTAAAAGAGCTTTGTCTATGAGCCTGAATAGAATTCAAGTGTAATAGTGTACTTATGTTAACTCCAGTGAATGCAACATATCACACTTGCATTAGAACTGTTACTCAGCACATAAGAGAAAGATCAATAGCAGTAAGTTCCTAAGTAGTTTAAAAATATTAGTTGCAAAAAAAAGTTTTCATGAAACTTGCAAAAATGTGTCTATTTTTTTTCCTTAGTATGATGCTTATTATTTTTCAAGATTTTAAAAATCATAATGACTTGTTGCATTGTATGTCTTAGCAGACTTGATCGGACAATAGATGTAGTCTTTTGTAGCCATTTAAATAATGAGCTTGCATAATGAGTTTCTAGTTGCCATTGCCCCTTGGTCTAATTAAAATTATATTTAGAAACCCTTTCTCAGGCTTACATATTTCAAGCCTGATCTTACATTCCTTCTGTAGATGTCTTAAATTGTATTCTTTGAAAAAATTATGTGTAGAAACACATTTTCTCAGGCTTACATGCTTTGAGCCTGATCTTACATTCCTTCTGTAGCTGTCTTAAATTATAATTCTTTGAAAATCCTAGATATGCAAGTGATAGCAAACGGAACCATTTCAGATGGATGATACACTAACAGACACATTCTGTGCTTTTCTTAATGTGTTTTTTTTCTATTGATATGGAAAAAATGAATTTTGAGAGATTCTTGAAGCAAGACTGTATCTGTAGGTAGCTGTTAAGAGCATTAATTACATTTGTTTGATCAGTGTAGTATTCCTTTGCAGTAACAAAACAAAAAAAAACTTCTATTTGAACAGATAGAACAAATTGTTTTCATGTTTTCACAAGTTCCTCAAGTTTCAAATTAATTTAATTTAGCCTTGGTTATCTCATTTTACTTTAAAATTTTCCTCACAAATCTTCATGGAATTCTTGTTTTCCACAAAAAAAAAAAAAAAAAAAAAATCAGGAAATCTGACAAAACAGTGAAGTAAAAGGAGTAAGTGCTCTTACAATGTAAGACAGAATGAGATAGATACAATACAATGAATTTTTATATGGATTTGCTTATATGTTTTTGATTTATGATAAAGAAGCTCAAGATAATATTTATCTGCATGCTTTACTAGCTATAGCTTTTCTCTTCCAGGCTTAGCCTGAAAATGTGCTATTCAACTAAAACAGTTGTCAGTATCCACTAAAAGAAGTAGCAATCCATTCTACGGAAACATTGTTTGGTTAAATGAAATGGAGAAATGAATCACAGAAGCAAGGAAAAATTAAGTAGTTCATAAAAAAAAAGACAAGAGGAAGAAAAAAAAATGAATGAAATTTTCTAAATTTGTGTACTTGCTTGGGTTCCTGGGAGAGGAGCATTGAATTCAGAAGGAATCTGAGTTAGTTTTATGTCAGTTACTCAATAGAAGACTGGAGCTGTAGAAATAAAATGAAACAGAGGTCCATGAAGAACTTTTCAGATACTTTAGATACTGAAGAGCAGAGAAGAAAGGAGACAGAGGTCCAAGAATGTATATAAGTCACATCTGCAAAGAGTTAGGAAGGAAGATGATCTGCAAGGTCTTCCAGTTGAAGTATTTAGAGGGGAGGCACTCAGTAATAGATGAGGAATCAACAGTTTATTGAAATTAACTGTATCTGCAAGAGATCCTTCTCTACTAGGTTCCCATGGGGAGCCATCTGTGTCTGCATCTTATACTCTTCTTCCTTCTGCAAATGCAAATAGGATAAATACAAAACTTTATAAAAAAGGACAAACATTTTCCCTCTCTGCTCTGGAGGAGGATTTCTCCTCTAAGACTATGATTGAAAGATGCAGGATGAACAGAAAGAGCTCAGCAATCCTTGTTCTCTATCACAATGCTTTCACTTCTGTTTGGGAATCTCTTCTTAGAGTGCCCCGTGAGAGTGACTGGAAATGCCTTGCTGCCCTTTGAGCTACTCTTAAGAGTACATTAGAGATGGCAAATTACAAATCACAGTCGGGTAAATATGGCTGGAATGATTTAAAAGACACTATGAAGTGAAATTAAAAAGTGCTTCTTCTCAATATAATGTCTATTTTTCCATAAAGTATTTTTATTTTGACATATCTGAAAGTATTATTTTGAAAGGGGAATGACTAGAGTTACTCTTGCTTTGGACTGTCATTTTCTCTTTGTTATTACAAGGATATTTCTCTGTCTTTATTAAACTGGCTTAATTGAGAATGCAAATGGCACCCTTGAGACAAGTATAGGGGCTGATGGCAGCTGCATATTAGAGTCAAAATCATCCAGTTATCAAAAATAAATCATGTTCTTTTTCATTCATAGGATTTCATTCCAATCTTTCTTCTTTTTATTACGACTTTTCTTCTGCAGGAAGACTTGACAACTGTTAATCAAAATAATTTATAGTTCATATTGCCTGGAAAACGAGAGGAATATAGTATTTTGGGAATATAGTTTTAGGAATATATATGGACAGTATCATGTTCAAAAGCCTCTATCAGAAGCTAACTGCACAAAAACGGCAATTTGTAGAAGAAAGAAAACCAAAACTTTAAAGAACCATTTATTGATAGTTTTAAGTAATATGTAAAAGTCAGTGCCAGCTTAGTATAGGTTTTGTATAAAGTCACTGCCTATATATAAAGCTAAAATGCTCACAGAAAGTCAAGGGGAAGCTAAGAATTTTATTTTCAAAGCAGAAGGACACAATCTTATGAAAATATACACTCTTGGTGATTGTTTTTAAAGGGCAGTGCTGCTGTACGAGGCAAGAGAATAACTCTTGAAGATACTTTTTTCTGAAGTGGAGAGGTTTTTCCTGCCCAAACCATTCCTTACAAATAACTTTTTTTTGTAGCTTCATTTCTTAGCATTTGGTCTCAAGTCTTACCAGACAATRCTTCACTTTGTAAATCAAAACAAAAATGGACCTGCATCATAAAGCTGGAAAATACTTTCTGTGTCTTTAACGGTCAGAGAATAATAATTAAGAGACACTGGGCCAAATATTCCTATTCTCTCTGCAGTACAAAAGACAGGAAGGCCACAAAACAGGAGGTCTGTGATCTGTATTGCTCAACAGCTCCCACCTTCACCAGCTTGTTTCTCAGTGGACATGCATGCTGTCTTGCCTGCATGAAGCCACCCTTCTGAAGAGACTATAGCCATAGGCATCATATGTAGAACAGCTTTTGGATTTGGCAGAGCAAAGCCAAGGCCGAGCAGTGCTATGCGGAAGGATGTTTGCACTCTAGATGACTCGGGATTTGGGGGGCTGGAATCAGTTTCCTCACAGAGGCTCTTTTGGTGTCTGTGCTCGTTCTTGCTCCTTCATGTGGCCACTGTCTTCTTCCRCTCTTCTCATTGGATCAGGATGAAACAGCCCGGGACTCTGTTTTATTTCTCCTCCATCTGCCCTGCCACTTCCATACGTTAGATGTGGGACTTCCTATTAGCTTCATTTTATCCCATCCTGAGGCTTTTCTCAGTAGGTGGAGAAAGTGTGTCAGTCACAATACTGTTTGCAGAGAAAGAGAGGACCTTATAACTGTCTGGACTATGTCCTCTATTACAACAGTGCTAAGAGGGTTTTAGTATCCTTTTTATTATCTCTGATGTCTTCCATAGGACATATCCAGCCTCAGTTGTGCTGTGATTCTGCTGTTCTATTGTAGTTTGTGAAAGAAAGAAAGACACATGAAAGATAAAGATGCATAATGCTCAGATTTTAAATAATAACATTATGAAGAAGAATTGCTGTTGTAGTACCTTCCTGGAGAGTGAAAATACTGTCCTCTTGGGGAAATTATGTGCTTGAAAATGTTCCCAGAGTGCCTCATAATACTTTCRGTGCACTCATTTTTTGATTATTCTCATAACTTTAGCCAAAAAATATTTAATTAAATAATGTGAATATATAAGTGCTGTGCCTGTCCTCACCATTTTGGAAACTTCTTTCAAGGCAGATGGTGCATAAARCTGGAATTTTGTCAGTGTGAATTCTAAACATGAACTGGGAAAAGGTTACATTTTTAAAACATCTGTAATCATTTGTGTGTCATATAAGTTAATTAGCTGTGTATGGATTTCAAGCAATTCACTCCTTTTCTGTTATGTTCGGACAAATTGCATGTTTTGCATTCTTTAACCTTTATAACTTTCTAAAAGTTGTGGAAGTGAAAAAAAATCTATCTTATTTGCATACAAAGTTCAGTAGAATTCCTACTAGTATAGTTAACAGCTATGTGCTCGCACACTCTCTCTAAATATACATATATATAAAATATATATTTGTATAATCTGTGTTTGATGAAAAGACATTAAAGGTATCACTGTATGGTTAAGACCTAAATGTATGGTGCTTTGGATAATGTTATTGATATGCACATGAAAATTAATAGAAAATAATTTTTTACTTCCATGGGAAATGAGTATCTCTGTGCTTRGAAATGAGTAGTCCAGCTATTAAGGCAGATTATCTGTTCTTCGAGCAAATTTTAACCTTGACTCTAGGTCAAATTAAGCAAATTAAAGATGTTGTAGCACAGGTTGAATTTAGAAGAGTTAAGAGTAAGAGAGTTTTGTTGTTTAAATTCAAATTAATGTAGAAATGATTAGTACCAAAATTATAGCTTTGTTAAGTGACAACAGTACCCGTGCATGTGCAGTCACATTATTTTTTTTATTTCTGTTAGTTTACAGTCATGAGCAATAAATTATCCTTCATTTTTCATTTTCCAGTAGTTAAAAGACTTTMTTATCCCTTGCTCCAATCCCTTTTTCTTAATGGTTTCTTTTTCTCTACCTATAATCCTATGTTGGCTCGAGTGAAAGATGATGTCTTCAGCTATGCCACTTTAATTTTCTAATACTCTTCTTTCCCTTGAGCAAGCGGAATGATTGATTTTTTTCTCTTTAAGTCTAAATCTCACAGCTTTCCCTGTCTCAATATAAGTGTATCTACAGAAATTGTATAAAGTATAAAATATATCCTTCCTTCGGGCAGTGTGGTCCTCTTTTTGCATCTCTTCTTCTATCTGTGTTTTAATTGGCAGTAATCTGAAACTAAGCAGTCACCTAAGCATAGTGGGTGTAGGATTATAAGCACTTTAGTTTATGAGTCTGGAAACTCACTTGTATTTAACATCTATGCATTTAACATAAGACACTGAGAGAAGAATTAACCCTGACATCATGGTGCCTCATATGAAGTCAAGAAACAAAGCAGCTGTTCATTGTAGGCTTCCAGCTCCTATCAAAGYAGATGATTGACAACACTAATAAACTGATTGGGGTTTGGCAGTCCTGCGCAATCTGGCAGTGAGGTAGTTAGCTTTGTGTCACTGTCATTGCCTCTGGCAAGCACAGGAGAAGGCCAAGAGTGCAATGCAAAAGCACAGCRAGTGACCCCGAAAGCTCCTCCTCAGCTGAGGCTCAGGCATATTAGCAACAAGGTGCTGGGGGGCCAGACTAGGTCACTTGAAAGGGAAATTAATTTCACTGTTCTGTCTCTTTCCTAAATTCAAGACTCTGGCAGGCTGCTGAAGTCCCTTTTAGAATAAATTCGAATAAAGTGCTTTATTTTTGTCAGTCAAGATGATTCCATATCTCTTTAAAACATGAGTATGAGCTGGCCATGTTGATTAGGCCAATATTTGCTCTCTCTATCAGTTTCTATTCTAGACAAAATCAGATTCTAGTTTACATTCAAAGTAGAAAAGCACTTGTCATTTTTTYTTATTGTAAGTTTTCTTGAATCCTTTCATTTTTTCCTAATTTTCAATTTTCTATAATATTTTCAACACATTTCTGTAAGGGTTGTGATTAGCTAAAATTATAATAAGTCATAAGTCTCATCTGCTGGTGAACTGCTGAAATTATGAGCAGCTCAGCTAAGTCCTCCTTTCATTTGGCAATTGATCTAAAATACCATATCTGCTACTGAGTGTTTGCATACTCCRTAGTGGCAGATGACTCAGTATCTGGTAATAGGACAAAATCAACCATCCAAAACATTTCAAACTATCAGATAGAATTAGTAATTAGCCCCTCTAACAGCATCACAATAAATCTTCTCTTTTCCTCTTTGCTCTTTGTGACAGTAACAGCAGGGGAATCCTCAGTGTAATTGTTATGGTAAGTATATGTCCATGGGCTTTTTCCCCTACTATTTGTTCATTAAAGATTAGTGGTTTCTGCCACTGAGATTTGTTAAATAGTACTGTTCTCAAGTGTCTTGATGTCTACCTTTCTCATATAAATACTTAAAACTTTCACATTCTCTTTCAATTATTTTCACCTGTTTGAATGTGTTATCCAGTAATCCTTGAAATGTCTCTTTGAATTATGATTAGTTTCAATTTTAATATTGAAATTAAAGATTGGGAAAATGAAGTGCAAGAGTAAGCAGCGTCTTAGTTTGCTCCAGACCAGTAAATTAATGGGTATCACCAGGGATGGGAAATAATTTCTTGGCTCAACTTATGGTCAGATGTTGTAGCTCATAAATTTTCTCTGTAAGGAAATAGGCTTCAAAGCATTAACATTTACTTGCTAGCTTTTCAGTATTGCTCATATTGCTTCACTCACTGGCACTATGAGTCCAAAGAAAGGGCAGTGAGCTGTGCCACTTGTCCACGCTGCAGGATGAGCTACTATGTACGTGCTGCATGTGGATCCTGACTGTGCACCAAGATTGTCATCTGCTAGAGATGTAGGTTTCATCTCCTTTGCTCTGTGCAGAACATACCTGCCCAGGAATATAAGCCGCCTGGGCCAAAAAAGGTTGTTTTTTTGTGTATCCTRTTCTCTGGATCTGTAAACAGGGAGGCCAGACGCTTCTTTTGGAAAGCAATCTAGGAGCTGGGAGATGTCAGGAAGTGCGTGGTAAAGGTTTCCAGGCTTGCCTGATCTCATTGAGGTCCTCCTAGTGCTCCTCCTTCCACCAGTGCAATCTACTGGGTTTTTATGTCCTTTCCCCTTGAGAATATGGAGRTTGATAGAGCTATGGGTCTGCTGATGTTGTAAAGTATGTAAGGTCACCATTAAGTCAAACGAAGTGGCTTAGGCACATATTTGTATGTAGACTGTGAGTCTTTTCCAAACTACTAGGCCCTGCCAAATGTCCATATGTGTAAAAACTTCTTCTGAAAGAGAAGTATCCTATGCAAAAGAAAAGGGTACATGATAGCAGAGGAAAACAGATTTCCTTTGCTAACAATTTTATCCTCTTTAGCAACTGATGTAAAAATTCTGGAACATAAAGTTCATTGTTAACAAAATATAAATATATATTTTCTATTTTCATTTGTTATGAAGAGAGATTATATAAATTGATGAAAAGACATAAGAATGCTTTCATTCTATGCTATGGGAATACAAGTCACATTTTTGGTAATAAACCCAGAGCTCAATAGTGTCCTGTGTAGACTCCATTCATTTTCTCAGATGTCAGGATTATTGCATTAAATGTGTTCTTTGGTTTCAAATTGTGGAAAATGAAAATTCAAGGCAACAATTCAAGGAACTGCTATGAAATTGAATTTCCAGAGCCAGAAACTTTGAATAACTTGAACTTTTTCTTTGAAACAGGCGTTGGCCCCCAGGTTCATTGCAAAGCCTTTCACATGCAATCCATCACTGAATGATCAAAGTGGCGTCAGTTTGTGCAGCATTTTTAGGGATTTGTAACCTGCTCAGAAGAGATTTGAATTGCTTATTTGGAATATAGACCCTCATTACAAAGAATGCCTATTATGTATATAAAGTGGTTTTGTAAAGTGTGTCAAACTCTCAGAGGTGGGTTTTGCTTGGTCAACATTACTTAAGTAGCCCTTCTCTTGTACAATTTCAATCACTATAATAAAGTTAGAAAAATACCTTTTCCCCATAAAAAAAAAGAAACCTGTTTGTAAAGTTAGGCATTTAATTCTACTGGGACAGAAGTGGATTTTGTTTATAATGTAAATAATTATTGAATGCAAAGTACCAGAGACATGTGACAGCGTATCTTATTTAGTCCGACAAAAATACTATCAGAACACAGATAATTTGGAGACTGMTCTTTAAGATGGTGAAATATATCTTTATAGAGCTAGCCTCATGTGATGATTTGCTTTTTTAAAAAGTTGTAACTGCTTGTTACAGTTACAACTGCTTGAAGGAAGCTTCATTTATATGACCAGTTCTAGTATTTGTACTCCTTGAGTTTCCAGTACTTGTATTATTGAGTTTATTCTATTACAGCCAGTATCTCTGTTAAAAAGCTGGATCTTTTAAAACTGAGTAGAAGCTTTAGAGTGACTTCAGTGGAATCAGGACTATACTTACTGCTCCTACAGAAAGTGATTTTAGAGCTCAGTACCACTTGCTATGAATAAAGATGTCTAAAGATAGTCACAGAAAAAAAGCTAATAGKCCTGCTTAAGATGCACAAACACAAATACAAGTGTATGCACTGATTTTGTTGATTAGTATTTGTAGGTTTATGATGGAACTACTATTGACTTATTAAATCACTTACTGACTTTATGAATATAAGGCAGATGAAGATTTTTAGAAGCAGCATCTAATCATAATGAAATTTAATTCTCTGATTGAATATTCTGAAATTGAAATGCATGGTTCATTGCCTTTTTCATTATGAGTGTGGTGTTAGACTAAAGAATATGTCTGCATTTCTGTATTCCTTCTCTATCCTAACTATAATCAATTATCTGAATTGCTGCCACATATTTTGAGGGGTTATTTGATAATTTTTTTCCTTCAGTATTGATTTAGCCTCTTTAGGTGAGAGAAAATGATATTAGAATTTAACCATTTTGAAATTGTGTGTTTCTTTTTCTGTTTCCAAATTTTCAAAGGAAGTTTTGCAAGATACTATTTTATAACTGGAATGAATGATTTCAGGGATWCATGGAGGAAGATTAAGGGAAGAAATCTCATCTAATTTCTATTTTGGGTGAACACATAGAACTTTTCTTAAGTTTATATCTATAAATCCTGGTTTTTATTAGTAATTAAACACATGCACTAAAGAGAAGAATGKCACATTATTTTGTTTCTTTGAAAGTTTCCTACAGAATTTTTCATGGGAATAGAGTGCGCATTCACAACAGATGGATATGTGACTCACTCAATAGTTGTGAAGAAACAATTACACTTTATTAGTTCARTAATATTGCTAAGAAGCAAGTAGCTCTGTGGATAAATAACACACATCAGATCCACAGCTTCAGGGAGACACTGTTACTGACATCAGCTAACGGCCAGGAGGAAGAGCTTTGTTCTCCCTCTGGCTACTTTGTTCTGGAGAAAGGCAYTGTTTTGGTGGAGAGTAGTTTTTTATATGTCTTTGCAAGCCAAAACAGCAGGAATAACAATAAGTTGGAAATTTGGTGTACTTTTTATTCTGCAAGTAGCCTAACTTTTCATTCTATTGTAAGTGCAGAAATTACATGCATGCATAAGTAAAAGGGTATGTGTCTACACATGTAAGGATCTAGGTAACCACATTTATTAAAATTACATTAGGATAGTATGAATGGAATTCATTTTACCTGATGGTAGCCATGTGAAACTTAGGTGACTGGTGCCAGCACTGTATGTGACCTTTAACAGCCAGTGGGTAGGTACCACTGGTGAGCAGAAGGGTCTTGGTTTGGGTTAATAAGGCTGATAAGGTTATATCTCATTAATTAAGTGTGCTCTGCAATAGTTTCAGGCCTCCTAACTCATGGAGGGTGAAGGCATAGGGCAGGATGAGAGAAATAGAGATATGTGAGGGTCCATGTCTCAGAAACGTTCTGGAGACAGAGGCTGAAGGAGCTGTCCTGTGCACAGCATTCCCAATATGCCTGTGAGAGTGGGACAAAGCTTTCAAGTGTTATGGGTAGAATTAAGAGTGTAAACAGGGTTTCAACTGTAAATCTTTTTATTTTTACTTCTTGGTGTATTCTCTCCTGCATGCTAAACTGGTATGGAAGCTTACGGCTGATCATAGACAAGATTCAGTTTCAGCTAATGAGTAATAAAGAGCTGACTAAGTAAGGGATAAGTTTGCTTATCTAACTTAATGAGTATTTGGGGAATTAATACATTTACAGGATTTTTGTCCTCAAACATTGTGGACATTTATTTAGTTAGCCATTTTCATTCTTTAAGTTACAATGAAGGGCCTCCTGTGTTATTATTATGATATTTTACCCGAAGTTAATGACACTCATTATTAGTATGTAGAGATACATTACACATTCTCTCATCAGAAACCCTTCATTGAATATCATTAGATAACAGCATGTGCTCAGTAGCTGCAGTCTCTTAGCAACTAATTCTGCCTCTTTCTTTTGAATTCTTCTTTTGTGACCCAGAGACAGGTCTAAGACATAAACCTCAGGCCCTTTTGCCATTTCCAAGATAGCAAAGACCAGAATGTTTGGCGTGCTTATATAAAGGCCACAGAGTATAAGAGTATGTCCTTCTACAGGGATTCTGTATATACTGAATCTACTACATGTGTTAAAAATGTAGGTGAATTTATATTTCATAATTTAATAATAAAAGTATAATCCTGCCAACTTCTGGGTAGTCATGCCAWACTAATACTTTTAATATGAAATTTGTCTATAAGAAAATATATCATTAAAATCTACAGATTTGTCAAGACTACATTTACATAGAAAATCTGCAACTCCTTTCACTGAAATCAATTTTAATGCAAATGCATTTTTTTTTCAGTTACATATCTGTATTTGAAAAAAAAAATGGACAAAGGGAGCATTCCTTCAAGTCAGGAGATTAGGGTCTATGCTTTTGAAACAATTAGGGGTTTAAGTTCAGATCTTTGTGTGTATGTTCCTAGAGCTGTCAATGGATGTTTTTCTTATTGGAGATTTTATTTCCCTTTGAGTAGCAATGTATACTGGAGATTTCCTTCATTCCTATAGAAAACCATGGGATCCAGAAGATATTTTATTGATCAAAATCCTCTATTCAGTTAAGAACTTTAAAATAAAAAAAATCTTACTGTGGAGTTGTGGTGAATGGGTGTAGCGAATCATAGTCTTCCTAAACTCCAGATGTATTTTTATGCCTAGACAGGTCTGCAGCAAGGAACGTATGATTATAACTCAATGTGTCAGAATGCAGCAAAGACAACTCTTTTTTTTTTCTAAGAAGCTTTTATTACAAACCATTTTTGTAGAACCCAAGGCACTTATATTGTTTAAAAAAGTCTTTTTTGAAGTGGTGGTTCTGGTTGACTCTTCTATGCTAAGCTGATTAACTGTTTCTGACCTTTCAAAGTATGTCTTATATAATCCTGCAAGACCACCAAAGTTGAAACTATTCTGTTAGTTTTGACATCCCCATCAGGCTTTCTGTCTGTATCACAGGGAATCCTAATTCACTTGTTTTTAGTTAATTTGACAGGTCATTGTTAACATCATTATTAATAGCAAACTGCTACAAGTAATACATGTTTTGACAAGTGGAGTCTTCAGGACATGCCAATACCACTTAATTAGAACAGAAGGAAATACTAATTTCTTTTGCTCATGAATTGGATAACCTCTTAATTATTAGGGTGATTAGGAGGAAAAGGGCATCGACAGACATGGCAAAACTTCTGACTGACTGACTGACACCAAATAAGAACAGAAATATCCTGATACTATCATGCACATCATTTAGAAGGCTTTCTTGTTCTGATAGGTATTTGTCAAGCAGTTTTTGAATGAATTATCACTTGTCTAATGAGAATTGCTGCTACTTTATCTAACTCTTTCTGGCCAATATTTTTTTCTGTGTGTGCGAGCAATTTAATTGTCAAATATGAAATAATAATTAATCTACACTTATTCCTRTGAAGTGAAATATGTTATAAAAAGTCATTTGACCAAATGTTTCAGAGCTGAAGGAGATAGTAACATACAAAAACAGCAAAGAAAGAGAGGATAGTGGGAGAAATGTAAAACTATGTGGGTTTGAAAGAGGAAACAAATTTGAAAGTGGAAGTGAAAATATAGCATAGGATTTTGGAGAGAAGCCATGTAGAGATATGCATCTGCTGTTAGACATCAGTCGAAGAAAGCACATAAATTCTAGACTGGACTAAAGCCCTAAAATCCAGCATCTGAACAATAAAAATGTTACTACCCTAGGTTGGATTTCCCATTTTGGTATAAAAATTATGAACTTTACATGCAGAATACAAGCAAATCTTCTGAAAGAGCAAAGTCCTTTCCCAGCTTGTCAAGAATATTTATTTGAGTCAGTCTTCAAGCACCTTTACTCAAGGCACAAGGCACTGAATCAAAGGCACATACCTGAAGATGCTCATCCTTTTTCCAATTGAACAAAATATTTTTAAAAATTCCAAGTGATTTTAGCACCTCTCACTCCCTGTAATGACTAGATCATAGAAATGTACTTTAAAGAGTGACTTGTGTTTCCTCATTTCTCAATCATTAKATCTAAGAGAGGGTACAGCAATTCCTTCCATACCTACATGCCTGGCTTCTTTTCCCGTGGAAGTCTGTAAAGGTAAGGGAAATAGAAATCGTACCTCATTCCGTGTGGACCAACAGGTCTACAGTCAAAATTTGATACAACTTTCCAGCCTATCTGAAATAATTTGCACCCGTGCTAAGCAATGGCCCTCTGCCTTACCCAGATTGTCCAAAGTGGGCCAAACACAACAGCCTACACCSGTAAAATTTTGCCCTGGTCTTGTTTATCTCTGTCCTGGGAAAAGAAGCGACCATCACCTTTTACCCTCAGTTTGCAGTTATTTTTTTGGAGATGTTCAACAACAAAATGTTCATGGAAAATGCTTCAGACAGGAGAAAAGGAAGCTAGTGGTTTCAAAACTGTGTGCTTTCAGTCTTTGAACTGCAAGAAAGCATTMTCCTTCTAAAACTCTCACGGGATGTGTAATAGTAATGGGTTAGKCTGTTACAGACTAGGCCTTACATTTTCCCTGATATGTGAACCAATCTCTACCTCATTCTATTCTCGTTCCCTTTCCTAAGCTTTTGTTGTAATGTGATTACCAAAATGTCTTGTGGCTTAATGTCTTATGTCTTAATTTGCCTTACAACTTAATGTGTTTTATGCCTCAGTTTATCTATGCTTAATTCTATTATTTGTGGTAAGAGGTGTGTTAAATTATACATCTTTATAAAGTTATATACCTATTATATAAGTATATACCTATTATAAAGTTATTTTATAAAATTTTTCATTTAAAAAGGAAAAGTGAAGATATGTAGGTAATGATCTAGCAAATACAAAAAAGGATGAGCTAGAATAAATGACTGGAAGCAGAAAGTGTGCTGTAATTTGGCATTTAAAGAAAAGAATGACTCCAAAGTTGCTTTCTTTAGCTAATAAAGAAAATGCCAGTGCAGCAATTTCTCTAATCACAAAGACTGACATTTTCTTTGAGACTGAGCCTGCCTGCCTGCTAATTAGCGTGATGGAGTCACGTTGCACTCAGCCCTGCATCTCAGCAGGCCCCTCCTGCAAGATTTACAATTCACAGGGAGAAGCAGCTTTGATAATGAAATGATGCTTTGCAGAGATATGTGCAGAGAAGCACAGCTGGATTATGTAAATGTGATTTATACAGTGCTATTACACAGCTCCTGCTACTCAAATGCCGATCTATAACTCATTGATGGTGCTTGTGATTTCACATATATGTGCTCAGTGACTGGTATTAACTTCTGAGATCATTTATTTTTATGTATATTATGAAAGGCTTACATCAAAGTTAACATATATTCCCTACATCTCTCCTCATTGTGTTTTGTGATGTTTATCTTCTAAAACTGTGTCATCAGTCATGGTGACATTTTCAGAGGAGAAAGATTTCTACTGAATGCATTCAATCTAGCATCAAAATGTACCGAGTGAAAGATGCTAAGGAACCAAAATGTAGCATGTGATATCTATTTGCTCTGCCACATTGACAGAGTTCTCCTCTCATCTGGGAGAACCTGATAGTTTTCTTTTCTCGTTATCTGGAAGAAATAGGAGAATGTGAAGGAATGTTATGCAGAAAGCTCTATTGGTGCCTCTGTAGTAGCTGAAGATTCCAAATCAGGCTGTTAAGTACCAGTGAGCTGTTGTTAGGATTTGCTTCAGACTCATTTGATGCATGTTACATTCCCCATGCTTCACCGCATCTCCATGAAAATGAAGATCCAAGGCTTTGTGCTTGCCAAAGCCAGGGCAAGGCCTCGACCCTACCTGATCTTTCTGTTTTCTTTCTTTTGTTCTTCGGTGGATCTGAAGGTATTGGTGAATATTTTTAGACCCATTTCCTCAGGGAACTAYGATCATGCAGCATTCCATATTCCCTGTCATATCTTTGGAGCCTGTTGGCCCTCTCCAACCAGATCCAACCATCATTCAGCACGGATGGTGATCCAGCCAGCAACCCTTCCCTATCTGGGACATCAGCAGTGACAGCATGAGACCCTAAGCTTAATGAATGTGTGTGTGTGTGTTTCTGGGGGGCAGTTAGGAAACAAGCTGAAATATGTGAGAAATCAACCTTAGTGCCCAGCTGTTAAATTGCTAGTAAAACCTTCCCAGAAAGCCCTGGTTGCTGTTAACCTGGAAAAAAAAAAAAAAGATATTTTAATATCAGTAGTATTTCCATTCTATTAAAACTATCCGTAAAAAGAAAGAGCAGAATCAAGCCCCTATTTTTTTAAGCTCAACAGCTTGGGGAATTTCCTGAATTCAAATCACTGAGTTCAAAAACAGAGAAAAACATGCTGACAGCATGTTGCTTTTTTATTCTTCTTTGTGCAAGTAAGAAGATTTGAGTATCTAAAATCCCTATTGTATTTTAGGAATGCAAGATRTGGTCTGGAATTACAAAAAAAACAGAAGTTCCCATTGTTAGCTGCTGACCCGAGAGCCTGTTCTGCTGATTATTGAACAAGTGGGCATGCACTGACAAGTCGTTGAAATGGGAAATTTGCAGGTGATTTGAAAACTGTAGCCAGAGGAGGAGCAGAGCACTAACCAATCTTATAAGTATGTGAAGACTCAAGACTCAAAATACACATTTGACTGATACATGCATTCCTATTTCTAGTTGAAAAACTGTACCCTACACAAGATAATTCTAAAATAATTTGTTTATAAACTTTTGAAGACTGTGACTCTACCTTGTATAAAAAGTGCTATAAAGAGGGATGGGATTTCAGCTTCCTATACATATCCAAAGCAGAAAAATCTTTAGGTTTTAAAGATCCTATAGGAATAAAAAATCCTTCGGGAAGTGACAGCTGTGAGCTCAGATGGAGTAATAGGTCTACAGAAATAAATCAGAAAGGACTAAAACCAAATCCAAGTTTCATAAATCTGCCTCTAAGAGGATGAARACTTAGGTATATCTCTATACACTTAGAGGAGCAGAGACCTGCAATGTCCTTAGGACACTCAAGTAGTTAGAAGTTGCTTCTCTGGGGAATCCTGATTCGTGAAGTTCTAGTAATATCTATAATTAAAAATAAGGGCTTTTCATTTTTCTYCAAATATTTCAGTCTGGAATCTTTTTCTTTGACAAAACTTGAACTGCGTGCATGCTTCTGACTTCATTGAAAATGACAGAAGGCTAAACTACAATGACGTTTTATGGTAATTCAAGGGCTGGATTCACAAGGAAAAGCTTGCACTATTGTACATTCCATACAGGCCTCAAAGAAAATTGCATATGCTACTTATTGCCTACAGGATAAGGTGAAGATATTCTGCTTTGCCTGCTTTCTCCTTTCAGCTGGAATACCRAACAGCTCTTGTAATTCTGTCTCTTTGCTTCTGGAAGAGTGTGAAAGTGCTGCTGGACCTCTTCCTATGACTGCTTCTCTAATGGTTGGGGAAGGTCAGCTACTTTTTTTATGCACAAGCCAAAAGTAATGTGTAAACATTTTCTGTACCTAAGTAGGCATATGTTATCTCATTGGTTSCTACTTGCTTGCCTGATTGAAGAGTAAGATAGATGAAAAACATACAAAAAAAGAAAAAAAAAGAAAAAGAAACAGCCTTAGAAGACTACCCTTCCTCAGTGACAAAATCCTCTAATCTAAACTATTTTAATTTGTTGGTTTTCATGTTTCTGTTCTCTATAATCTACCGAAAGGCTGGTATTTGGCAAATAGTGTCAGTTATAGAAAATGTTGCATCAAGCTGAGGTTTCTTTCTTTTTTCTTTTTTTTTTTGATGTTTCCCTTGATTTCCATTTAAGGTGGTACTCTTTGCTGATAACCAACAGCAGTAGTGTCCAACTATCATGTATATGCYAGTTTGAAAAGATGAATGAATTTTAAATTATTCCCGAATGATTCATATTGACAGTTTTCYGTCATTCCAGTAGATCCCCACAGTTTACTACAATGTAGTGTACTACTGAAAAGGATTAAGTTCTGCTTTTTCCTCTTCTGGAGGTAGGCCGCTCTTGAAGCTCTGACTATTTTTAATGCACAAAGGAGCACACAAATACAGCAAGGGAATCTGTAGGGTTATTAAACAGATCCTCAGTTGATTTTATTACTGTATTACTGCAGTGACAGCCCTGGCCTTCCTTGTAGTTCCCACAAGCGATCGAGATTATTGATATACTGTGGCTCTGGACTGGAGGAAGTTGCCTAATGTCACACTGACAGTCTGTGGTAGGGAGAGGAACTGATCCCACGCGGATGCCTTTACTATCACACTATCATTCCTCTGGTTCCTGGCCATATCTTAGTGTGTATATGTTTTCAAAAAATGCCATGTTACTAATAACATAAAAATAACTGACTTCTTTGAAACAAATGATTCATTGTCCTTGGCACTGCTTTAAGAAAGCTATTAGTGTGTATATCATAGACTCCATCTAGCTGCCACTGAAACCGCTGTTAACATTTCCATTTACTCCCTCATGACCTGGAGTGGGCTTCAGGGCTAAAAGTATATCCTGGCCATTTGGAGCAGAATTCTAGTTAAACTAAAGGAGTTAGACATACATTTTTAAACACTGGAAGAAAAAATGCCAAATAATTACAAGCGACAATTCTTCAACTCCACTGGTGTTTAATTTACAAAGAGAAAACAAAACTATTTGCTCAGTAAATAATGTACAAAGCCTCAGGAGAGGCACAGATGTTAAAAAAAATCTTTTTTTCATTTTATGTCTGTATTTCCTGCAGAGCAAGACCAAAATACTAAATAATATGTCTAAGATCTTCCACAAGAAATAGTTCAGAAGAGCACGAACTGCATGAAATTTTAGAAATTTTTAACATCTGTGATGGTTTGTTGTGTGCTTTGGAATAGAAAGCAATACTAAACTAGAGCCATTTAGCTGACACATATGTTCCTACAGTCACTGGCATTTCAGATAAGTAGAAGSCTGAAATCCAACCATCAGAGTTTTGCAGACAAGATGTCTTGCAACCCTACCTAATTTCTAATTTTGCCCAATTCTTGGTCTTGTTTTCTTTTTTTTCTTTTTTTTTTTTTTTTTTTTTTGATTTCAGAGAAGTGTATAATAAAAATCTTTTTACTGTCAATGGGAGGCATAGCCAGGTCTTTCTATGAAATTCCCTCCCAAAATTTTACCTGGAATGTAGAAAAACATTTATTGTCATGGAAGATTTTTGGATACAGTTTAACTCTTTTTTTTTTTTTTCGTTTTTATTTGCATTATGATGCACCAGAAATGTCCATCCAACTGATTTGTTACAGTGACTGGAAASTCTGCTGCTTCTGCTTGGCACAGTTGTGTTGAAACACTTAATGTTGCTTTGCTYTGTGGTTACAGCTGGGAAAGCAGCAGGCACCTAAAATGATGAAAAATGTTTCTAGGTCTTTGTTTTAGAAAAAGCAGAAGAAAAATAGAAAGAAAACATATGTAGGTAGTGGTGTTACTTGCTTTTAAATTGCTGTAGTGACCACTTGGTAAAATATAAGATCACTCTACATGATCAGCCGAACTGCTTCTATGTGTTGACTGCTTTAAACTGCTCAATCCTGAATGTCTTCTGTAGATTTGCTAGAGCAGAAGTCTAACTTTCTTTAGTCATACCTAACTATTCCAAAAGTGTTTCTAAAATGAAATTTTCTTCTACTCTTTTTGAATTCATTTTTCTGAATATTTTCTACAAACATTCTTAAGACCCAATTTAGTAACTGACAGTATGAAGGAAATACTCCTAGAGAATAATGTAATCTAGAGAAGGAGAGAGAAAATCTCCTTTTAAATCGTCTTTAAACCTTTGAAATTGTGAGTGTTAAGTAGTCATAGATCTCTTACTGTCTTTGAGAACTGCAGCTAGTTGCATGATGAAAGGAAATATTTAGACTGGAAAAGGGTTTTCTGAACTGCAATCATTCAAACTATAGCCTGAACAATAACACAACTGCAAGATACCAGTCAGAATAATGCATTAATATGAGTTCATCAGTTTTCTACTAATAAAGAGAAATTATCAGCAGAAATAGTTGAGTGAATACATTTGAGGACTAAATACTTTTGCACAATTTCATTGTTTTTCCTTAGTATTTTTGAACAAAAAGTAAAATGTGAAAAATCATTTGTTCAGTACAAAGTGTTCAGAAGATTTAGAGCTTTCAGTCAAAACGTACATGGTTATCATAGCAAATATAAATCAGGATCAGATCAGACACATATTTTCCCWTCACTCATTTTAATGACAGTGTAATGGTGGACTTTCCTGTTTCCTGTTTCAGKATGTCTGATTCTCTCAAGCATGCTAGTGGAACAGGTTCAGACCAACTTGATACAATCAGTGAGAGCGACTATCCATAGATTTTTACAGAGAAAAAAATATTTCTTTTCCTCCAAAGCCTTTTGCCCAGAGTTTTATGGAGTTGTTATCATTCTCCATTTAATTAGATCATTTCAGAACAGTGCACAATAGAAAGAACACTAAATAAGAACAGTCCATGTGACAGAAGACACTACTGAAAATTCTGGCTTTATGTCAAGTTATTCTCTTTTACAAAGAGAAATAACTTTTATGAATACTCTATTAAGTAGTGTTTTATCTGCAGAAGTGTTTTTTTTTTCAAGGAAAATTGACTACTTTTCATAATTTTTGCTTTTAACTTTTTTTTCTTGGCCTATGAATCTGGCCCAGATGGCATCTCTTTAACACACAGCAAAAGATGTTTATTTACCTAATTTTCAAAGTCTAATAAACTATAACATCAGAGACCCTTTTTGTTTATATTCAGACAAGCAGTGTTTTACTTATATTTATGCAATCGTCTTACAATGAAGCTGAACAGCTCATTGAAATACAGTCCTGAAAATTAAGGATTATTCACGGGTATTTCAAAYTAGTGGAGAAGGTACTGGCATTTTCATTTGATCTCTAAAATGCAGGATATTTATTAATTAATTTTGATGAAATCCAAACTCATATATTCTATTTAGATTGTATTCTTAACTAGCTTAGAAAACCACTTTTGTTCTTCAGCAAAACATACTTATCTTTGTAAGCCTAAACTTATTATCATGACAGCTGGGTAGCTGGAGAGGAACAGAGTCCTTTGTGTTTCTCTCTTTGGCAACTCTTCTTGGTGCATGATGGAAACATTGAAAATAATTCATCTTCCAAACTATACTTTCAGCTCAGCCAAAAGAAAGAGAAAAGGGAAATTCAGAAGATTAAAGGAAGAAACTAGGTATCCTTACTGCAAATGATTCAGTTAGATTGTGAGTAAAGCTCATTTTTTAAAAGACTCAAGAAATGAAAGTTAATAACTTACAGGACTGATAAAAAATTTCTAAGATAAAAATATTTCTAAGATCAAATGAATAAGAGGTCRTCTACCAGATGAGCGAAAACCT
Source organism: Nothoprocta perdicaria (assembly GCF_003342845.1). Lineage (NCBI taxonomy): Eukaryota > Metazoa > Chordata > Aves > Tinamiformes > Tinamidae > Nothoprocta > Nothoprocta perdicaria. The sequence continues at coordinate 1,132,196 of NW_020454194.1, forward strand.
TAGAAGTTGTAGTTCCACGCAAAGTACTTGTCATCACATTTGGCATTAAGCTTTTTCTGTTTTGTCCAGATCATGATTTCAGACAAGGATGTGCTAATGCATTTAGCCCAAAATTTAAAATAAATGTCATTCATAGATAACTCTAATTTTCTAGCAACTCAGTTTTCCCCTCGAACTTGTTGGCATTCTAGGCTGCTTTTGTGTGTGTAATATTTGCATATGCCTAATCTCTGTGGTGTTTGGGGATCTGCTAGACATATAGAGGCTGGTGACTGGAGGTCAATGGGTTCAAATGCCACTCACAACATAGAAAGATGTGACTTCCTTGCTACTGTTGGGCATGGTTTTCAAGTGAGTATCCACAATGGAATTTAGAGTACCAAAGAATTTAGCTTAACATAACTCCATTTAAAAATATTTATTTATTTGTTATTTAAATTTATTCCTTCAATTTACAATTTTGAAAAAGCATTTTTGAGAGAGGCAAGGCATCYGTGGAAGATTTGGGAATAAAAGTCAGATTTCCTGGCTGCAAAACCTTGTGTCTTGACCACAGAACTTTCTCCTTCTTAGAAAATCCAATTCTGACCTGGCTTCTATCCTTGATTATTTCTTTTTTCTTTTCAAAGAATCTGCAGATTTTGGTTTAGTTTGCATGGTGTGATACGATATTTTGGAATAGCGTCTCAGATGAATGTTCTCACAATATTAAGAGGGAACATGTTAAGTTATTTCTTTTTTYTCTCTCTCTCTAGCAAAAAAATTGCTAGAGAAACCACCATTGTCTATCTAGAAGTGCCTGATCCCGTGGTTGCAGTTTCATTTTAACAGTTGGAAGTATGTGCATGTAGAAAAGGTGTAGGTGTATCATTTGACAATGACAAGAGGTTCTTTAGATATTAGCCATCAATAAGATTTTTAACAAATCTTTGCTTGTACGGGAAATGTGATTTGTAAAACAGAGCTCAATAGGGTAAGCAGGCTTTCATGTTTAGTTGTACAGTTTTGTTCTTTTTTATTTTATTTATTTTTTTAAATGAGCAGTTACAATTATCTCGCTAAAGCCATGTCCTCTGTTGCACTCCATAAAATACTAAGAAGGTGGTTCAATTGCATTAATCTTTCTTCATACTAATAAGCATCTTTCTGAAGTCCTGGAAGTCCTAAAATTAAAATAATTTCATATAGTTTATCAAAATCTTCAGTCTGGGCTCAGTATATAACATATCTATGGCAGATAATTAGAAACTGAAAAAGGTTGATAGACTTCCCTTGTAGTTAAACTTTTAAGTATTTAGGAGGAGGTTAAGAAATGTACAGGTGTCCCTTAGTTTTACATTCCTACACCATTTTCAGGCCTGCTAAGTTATTTTTTTAGAGTGATTTATTACATAAACACATGTAATTTACTGTAAAATTGAAGCAATAATCGTGGTGCTTTGCTGTTCTACAATGTTTTTCTGCCCTCTAGGTACATTTTACATTCTAATCTCACAAGTGGAGCAGCATATAATCAGGAAAATAAGGAGTATTATAGGTAGGATTCTAAGTTAAGAATGTTAAATATCTACATCAAATTTCCTAATGATCATGGAAAACTTTTATTTTTATTCTTTTTCTTACTAGTTTGTCTACATTCCTATAAATATATATACCAAAACAAACAAACAAACAAACCCCTTGCAACTTGCTTTGAAATATGGCATTTAAAGAGTTGCACTCTATCAAATAGGAAAGGGGAACACATTTCAGTATTGCATTGCATTTCTGAATTGTGTGGTGATATAAACCATTACCATTTGTAGTGGATTGCCTAAATAAAGATATTCAAAATTATGTATGCAAAAATTAAGTATAGTGCTCCCATAATCTAAGAAGTAAGTTCTTCTAAATTCACCAGTATATTGAAGATAGAGGGACTAATTGTCACTTTGTACCAATAAAGATACAGTTTTTATAATCTGATATTAATGTATTTCTCTTCATTTTTCCTATATTATCATATTTTTAACTGTGGTATATTTGGGTGGTATTACCTTGTGGGACTCTGTTAATTCCATATGTTTCTTAAGATCCAGAAAACAGCACTCCTGGTCCAACTAGACATTAACTCAAAATACTTCTAAGTAGGAATAAACACCTGGAGTTATTTATAGTAATTAGTACTCAGTATGTAATCAGATCTCTCTCTGCAGAAGGCTTACAACCGGCTTAAGTGGCTATTCTCTAGTAATTAGGAGAGTGGGAGGACCTGCTAACTTCATTCCCAGGGCAGCATATTGTGCATATACTTTTGACATCTCATTCTCTTGAGAGCAGTGAATTGGTTAATTATTTTCTGTGATGTAGTTCAGGCCTCCAAAGCCACATGGAAAAGCTGTTTAAAGAGTTGAATGCAAAACGTGAGATGTGATTTGTTACTACCCACACATAAATATGATGAAAAGCATTCTCCTTAAATAATACATGATAGATGCATGTGAGATGTGGAAAATACCCTAACTGTCTTCGTGAGGAAATTACCTCCGTTATTTATCCGAACTGCTTTTTKTGCGTAATGAGCAATCTTCTTGTCAAAAGGAGCTCATTCTGTATCTCCAGATCTCTTGCATATATCTTCCTATTCTCCCTTTTTGGATTGTTTTTCTCCTTCTATTTATCTAGCAAAAGGAGGGAGAAAGGATGAGTAAAAAAACCAAAATATGCTTCAAATAGYATTTATTTGCAAAGTATAAGACCAATGATGAGGATTAGAGAAGAATGTAAATTATACAGGAAAGTCAGTTCAATAGGATCTCCATGACTGCCTGCTCTGTTTATATTTTACTCTACTTTCGTTTAGTTTAGCAAGCTCTAGAGAGTCTTACTATTGCTGTAATTCAAGCATTATTTTATTTCATCAAGTGTGTTACACACGTGAGCATCAAATAAGAATTGAAATGTTTGTTAGCTATTTTTGCTTCTTTATACCTTACATTTTAACTGAGCGTAGAAGAGAAATTCTAAACTAGCCTAACATCCACTCATATAAGGGAGTTAAAAGAAATCTCCCTGACTTAAAAATTATTTTCTGGCTTTTTTAATGGCATATACAGGAAGGTCTCTTTAAGCCCTCTGGTGCAACACTTGCAGGAAAAAAAAAAAAAAAAGGAAAAAAAAAAGAAGAAGAAAAAGCTACTGTATCTTAGCTGCAGTTGTCATTAGCTTGGATTATTTAAACAGGAAACTGTATTATTTCCTCCTACTTAAAAATTTCTCTCATTAAATTGAAAGGTTTAGTCAGTAGAGCTGATTTTTTTTTTTAATTCCTATCCTTGCATATTTATTTTCCACATTTTAGATGGAACCATATATAGATGTATAACCATATTTCCATGGTTAATCCACTCTATAAAACTCTGCCTGCGTTAATAAATCTGTTCTGCAAGTCATTTGGGGGTTCCCCAGACTTGTCGAAATGCATCCTGTGCACAATGCTAGATAGTCCCCTGTTTCTGCTCTGCCATAACTATCATTAGACATTTTTTGAAAAACTGGGATCACTCTGTGGCCTTCCACAGTGTCAGAAAGTGCAGTTCTGAAGAGCGGAATAGTAATTGGCTCAGTTTTACTTAGGAGCAGCTGCAAAAGTAAAACAGTTGTAGGATCTGTGTTATAGCAGTGTGAACATCTTGATATTAACATTTGCTTATTTTATCTTATTTTTGTAGTCATAATCATTATCATTTTTTACTGTGCACAACCTTACAGGTCAAATTAACAGAAGTGTTGTTTTTTTCTTTTTTTTTCTTTTTTGATTTTAAAATAATATATTTTTGCTGGATCTTACTTGCTTAAATAATCTTACAATAAACCTTCAGCTAAAATAAAACTGGAATCTTGTGTGTCTGAACACTATTGGGGAAAAATAATAAAATATGAGTTTGGAAGTACACTTCTATTACATAATGATGTGAAAATACTTTCCCTGACCATTAACTTCAGTAGTGTGCTAGAGTAATGGCTTTTGGAAAGCAAAGTGAATGGAAAGGAAGACAGACATATATTTCTAAGTTGAACCTGTCCATCTTTCTTTATAAACTGTATTTTCTTTTACGTGTAATGATTTTCCACTATAAACTGTCCTATTAGTCAAGAGAAAAGTGAAAGTGCTAGGTAATGCTCTTCCTAAAAATAGTTTTACCGGAGAAATATACACTTGTATTTTCAGAATGGCATGATAGCTCCTTTTTTGGTGAAGTACCATATCCCAGGAGGAGAGCGCACATGTATCTTTAAAGACAGTGATACACAGATTATTACACATCTCTCTTAATTTCAGCGTGATTAACTCATCTGCCTGTTAATTGGGTGTGTGATGTGCCATGTTCCCTGATAGTCTCATAACTCCAATAGTACCAGATGTCTGGCCTGGAGTCTGGAAGAACGCTCTTTACCAGTGCTTTTAGTATCTGGTGCATCCACAACCGCATTTCACGGAGCTGCTAAGTGCAGTGATTGAGTCCAGCTGTTTGCATTCCGCATCTTGCTATCATTTGCCAGCTACTCACCATGACAGCCGGGCAGGAAACAATTTTCCCATCCCATTAAAATTTTCAGGGATTAAAAAGAAGAGGAAAAAAATGTTTCAAGGCTTTTTCCCAACAAGGGAAAAAAGCCAAAATTCTCCCCAGAAATAGTTCATTCTTATGACAGTTACTTTGGATGAAGAGATTCAGATTCAAAAATCAAAACCGGATATTTTCATGAAAGGTTTATGTTTGTGAATTTATCTTTTGGAATCATCATTTTATGACTAAAAGCATTTACTGTCCCAAATTCTTGACAGTTTCTATGTGGCAGAGACTGTATTTGCCTGTAGATGGTGTATACTAGTTGCAAAGGGTAAAATTTGGTTTTCATTTGATTGACTGCCAAGTTTTGGGGGAAAGCAGACATTGCATACTGCTTTCCCTCTCACAATCCCAATTCATGCATACTTCATATAGTACTATTGATATAACTGCTGAGTGTACAGACTGAATATACTGCCCCTGCCTTTTTTTTTCCTTTTAACCACTGTCAATAACACAAGTCTAATTGGAGTGTTCACTACATGTCTGTGTTCACAGAGCTTTCTGTGGAAGAGGAGGATGTACAGCCTCTTTGTGTTAATCATGTAAGTGAAAACTTTAATTAGATTTTAGAAATTAGATTTTAATGCTGCTTTTTATTATAAAAGCAGAGGATCTTTGAAGGACTGTAGAGCTTAAAAGATCTATTTATTGGAAATTTTGACCTAGCAAATATTCTCTGCCCAAAAGGGTATTGATCCTTCAGGAAGAATGGAAAAGGGAGAGAAAGAAGGAAAAAAGGAAAGAACAAGCTGACTTGCTCTTTAGTTCAGCAACTGGTTGAATTCCACAGCAGCTGCAGCTCAACTATCTAAAGCTACTCTAAGATCTTCACAATATGCAGACGGAAATTCTGTGATTAGAGTCATCATGTTCTTGTAATGGCAAAATACTAAACTACTTTCAGGAGCATACAATTATAGATAAAAAGTGAAATAGGCCAAATGACATTTCCTGTTTTTGAAAAGACTCCCCAGATTGCAAATGTGTCTTAGTTCCCAGATCCTCGAGGAAAAAATCACATCCTGACTGCCACATACTATGTTTCTGCTCCTGCACCAGACCTGCGTTTTCCAGGGAAAGAAATTGCAAATAATGGGACAAGGAGAAAAATGTTAGATGAGCTAACAGATTCCCATAGCAGATCAGGAAAGGGGACTGGAGTGATTAATGTGGAACGTATATCCCTCACCCTAGTCAGCATGGCCACCAAGTCACGCTAAGGACTTGATGGGAGAGAGAACTTAAATCCCCTCTTTTCACAGATAGGAGAAGAGGGAATGGCCRTATGGTATGCTATTCTTTCTTGTGTACAGAGGCATAGAAAATGATTTTGGATCTGTGGAAGGCAGTAAAAAGGCCTCCAGTTCACCTTCCCAGATTTGTGATTTTACCTGTTGGCTTTCAGGTATATGCTTAGAATGTGAATGTCTTTTTAGTGTTTCTGGACTTTGTTGGTTCAGATGTACAGTTTCCTGTCAAAAAACTACTAGCTGCAAGGCCAGTCCATAAGGGGTAACTGTACTGGAACATCTGTCTCTTGAAACATCTGGTATATTGCAAAGTGTTGGACAGCATTGGGGTTTTTTTTGCTTGTATGCTTGTTTTTTGTAAGTAGGGTTCTTGGGTGTTCAATAGTTATGTTTTCTGAATTGTTGAACAGGARAGAGTGTGATTTGCTGAAGTGGATTAGAATGTCTTGTTAAATTGCAAATGAATCCTTTAAAACAAGAAATTCTGCATAGGCAAAATAACCACGTAACTGCTCCATATCATAAATATCTCTTCTGATTTCTGATTATTTCTGCTCATTTAGTAAAAAGATCAGTAGTAAAAAGGACATTCCAATGAATATTTTTTTGATACTTTCCTTGATCAGTAGCGTGCAAATGATTTCTGAAAGATACTATTAAATTCCCTAGTGTGGCAATAAAAATGCTAAATAATTTTAAAGACCGTAGCAGCTCTAGCCATCAATTTATTTCTTATAATACCAAAAAGAAAAGGTTGATATTTTCATAATCGTTTTGTTTAAATAATTCAAAATGAAGAAATAAAAGTATTAAGGTGTAAGTGTGAGTTATAGATCTTCTAGAATAATCYTCTGTCATATATATCTTTTATTTATAGACTTTATAGACTGAAGGYATTTTTTATGACACTCCTCCACAGCATAGCTGGCTATCTCATAAAGTTTAACGGCTTTTTCCTAACAATGCTTGTCTTTTGAGAGAACAGTGTGTGTGTTTTAAGGTCAGGTAAGGAAAGAACAGCGAGCTCAGGATTACCCAAGGTGACAGTGGAGGCACGCAGTAGTAGCAYAGGTGAGGTGCACGCAGCAGCAGTAGAGTTGAGGTGCAAATTTCAAAATAGTATATTAATACCCATTTCTCTCTCCATAAGATCATTTCTACCCCCACTCTGCTTATTTATAAGAAACATCTTTTACGGGATTTAATTTTGTGTTAATGACAAGGCTTCTATGATTCTCTTCTTTCAATGCTCTCTGAAAATGTGTTCAACAGTACCCTGGAAGGTCGTCTCTGAGACATCACCATTGTCACAACTACTATTCAAAGGATAGAAATTCACAGAAAATAAAGGTCTGCCTTTATGAAAGAGCCTCTGCGATGGAAAATGACCTCCAACTGTCAGCTGTGTTGTGCTGATTCGCTGCATGATCCCGCATCAGCAATGCTGACTATGAGGCTCCCAGCACAGTGTGCGGTGCGCAGCGTTATTCTCCTRGGCCTGCTCCTAGGGCGCGAGGCCGACCTCCTCGCATGGGGAGTGTGACCTTTGCCRGGGCTTCTGAGATCGGCTCAACAAAGTTCTAGCCAAAATGCAAGGCTCAGAGCACGACTTTCAAYGGCAGAAATGGTAACAGCAGAAAACATCTGTCTTTGGAGGCTCAGTTACTGCCAAAGAGTATATTCACCCCATTCTTATTTAAATAGGGTGCGTGTTTAAGTCTTCACTGGGGTTTCTAAAGCTCTGTGAGATCTYCAAGGACAGAAAGACAGAGGCATGTTGTCAAGCTGCTATGGGATTTAAGAAATAGGGACATTTATTCTCCTGTGATTTATTCTATATAGTTTTAGCAATGTGTACGTATGTGTATATATTAGGATATATATGTATGTATAAGTACATACACACACATATGTAGAGAAGGAATATATGTTGGTATAATTCATCAGCCAAAAGCTGGRATGTCTGAATGATTTGGTAAAGTCATGCTGTGGAATTAGAAAGTTTACTATCTGATTAACCTAGATTCACTTAAGCAAGCTTGTGGAATCCAATGAGCCTACTTCTATGAATGAAAGATGAGGCATCTTGTCCTTGAGTTAGTCCCAAGCACTGGTTATTCTGTGGGTTGAAATGACACAAGTGAAAACAAAACATTTTGCATATGTTACTCCAAGTCACCCCAAATGCTTTCAGCATTGCTTCCATTACCTCATCACTTGGCAAACAAGCCAAATGCTGCATTATAGAAAACTGGGCATTCCTAGAGTATGATACTTGCTGTTCCTTCATAGGAGTTGTGGTGTGTGTGATTCTTATCTTACAAACTGATTTCCATTCAGAAGAGATTAATTTGTCATCCACATCACCATGAATAAGGGTGAGTATAAAAGAAGGATCAAAGGGTGTCACGACTTGAAAACTGGTGCAGTCTATTTCTGGACATTAAGACTTTGCTGGACTTTGCTGAGTTATTGTGACAGAAACACCCAGAACAGCTCCATCTAATTTTCCAGTCTCTTTTTCAACTTCCACCTACACACAGAGACCTGGGGGAATCTTTTCATATACCAAGATGAAGAAACCAGATGCAGTATCTTAGAAGAGAAGCTGGGGAAGGGTCAAGAAGTAAAATGAGGAAGAAGTCACTAGGTTTTCCTATCATAGACTACTGCAATTGGCTAAAATTGTGTATTTATTAGTGACACTTAGTCTTTATTTTAACAGAATTGCAGTTTTTATTTAATCTTGAAGATAAATGCATTTAAGGCAATTTAGCAGAACAATGGCATGCAGTAAATGGAGGAAGAGAGTATATAAAATTGATTTACATGTTACATGTGAAATACGAGGGGTTCTGGCCACTGCTGACAATTACATTTTTAAAGTCCATTCCTCTTGAGGATTTTCTGATTTATCATTTTTATTTGTTAAAGCTAGTCTCTTACTCTGATGATTCTCATAACAAGATATTTGTTTATGTGTAAGTACCTATATACATAGCTACGAAATCCTGGGAGTTTTTTATGTTACCAGAGCATGCACTCTGACTGAAGTCCCTTTAAAAAAAAAAAAAAAGAAAAAAAAGATAAGAAAAGAAATATCTCCTATACAATGTTCTATAATTAGGATTTGATCATGTTCACCGGAAAACTTGGGATACTCTTGACTGGAGGGTCTGATCAGATGTCCCAGCTGTTTTTCTGTACCCTGTCACAGTTTTCAAACCATATCTGACAGGCTGCTTGTTCAGACACTGACCAGCTGAGGAAATGAAAACTGATTAAAAGCTATCTGATCTTAAGTGCACTTTAGGTGCTTGTCCTAAGCCTTTCTCTTCCCATGCCAGCCCTGTGCAAATCCTTGCTTACAGAGGCCTGAGCCAGCTCCACTTGACTTCTCTGGGAAATATGCCGGGGACTTAAGAAAGAYGGTAGACAAATACTTAAGCCATCCYGTTAAGATTCAATATAATTGCCAGTAAAGTCAGTACACATCATCCTTATGACTTCTGTGAAAGCTCTAAATGCCTTCAGAAAATCTTGATGGCACTGAAGTTTATTTGCACATTTGTTGAACATTTGCATCCAACTTAAAGTTCTCCTTCTGTCCTTAGTAAAAACTATGGCTGTTTAAACTCTCTGAAAATCTGAATGTAGAACAAATTGGAGATTTCTTACCACATAATGAAGGTTAAGTTTATGCCTCCCTTTTCACTAATCAAAGCTGCCTAAGAGAATTATGTATATACAGGTCTACCTTGTACTGTAGAGCTTAATTACTGAAAAGGATGATCTCTCTGCCATAATTTTTGTTTGCATTAATAAACTCTCTTGGTAGCTATATAAACATTTACTGTAGTCCTTTAATGAAAAGTGCACTGGTGCAGGTGTTGAGTGTACCACAATAAAACTTCAGCAGTCAAGAGGCTGTTTATTGTACTCAGTCACATATTGCATGTATTGAGACTGAAATTCAACAAGTGAAAAAACAAGATTAGAGCCTCTTAAAATGGAAAATATGTTGAAGAAATACATTTCTAGCCACTCTCTCTTCTTTCAGTTGAACAACAATGTTTAATGAACAACAATGATTAATTAAGAGGGAACAATATTATTGCACCAAGCAGGCTCTCCATGATTTTGTAAGACATARTAAGTACTGTTGCCATAAAAACAATTGGAAACCAAAAATTCTTGACAATTCATTTTAAGTCTGGTAGGCTTGAATGTAAACTGAGCTGCCCAGAGAGAGTTGGTGAAAGAGTTTACTTGCTGTAATTGTAATAAAGGAAATTTAAAAACCACAATCTGTTTCAAAAAGAACAACTGAATATTGTTTTTAACTATTTTTTCCCTGTTCTTGGCATGCTTATACTATTTAAGTAAATGGAATTATTTTACTGGGCTGAGAGTACAGATGCTATTTCTTTCAGAAAAGTAAAAGCACTGATTCTGAACACTTCGGTTTATTGATTCAAAGTTTGTGGCTTCAGGTTGTTTGCTTTACCATGTATGAAAGCAAACCATAAAAGCAAAAAACGAGTAATAAGTAGGGATCAAATCATATAATTAATTTCTTTCTGGTGTTCCACTTCATTTGGTAAACTTTACAAGTTTAATAGTTTAGATCTGATGTAAAAGATATTTACTTATTTTATGCATTGCATCTTCAYCAGTTTTCCCTATCTAATCCTCAGAAACCTGTCCCTTCTCTTTTCAACATACTATTTTGGCTACAAAAATATTACAAAACATTTTGAAAATAATGTCTCTGGGGGGACTGAATGTTTGTAACTGGCATTAAGTTCTCATTTTCAAACTAAGATTGATGCTGTTATTATTACATGGTATGTTGATCATCATTTCATATCATCATAACTGAGATTGAGATCATTGAAGATTAAGAGAATTTTTGGTGTAATCAGAAGTAGGATTTCTGCACCACCTTCTAGGCATCCTGCATAAATAATAGCTTTATTTTTTATCATATTATTTCCTAAGGTAGGCTAACTGCCTAACTTATCTATAAAGTGACTATGTCTGAAGAATCTGTTATTAAGAGTTGCAACTATGGTGCTCACWGTTTTGCACAGTTTAACCATAGGAGGGAGCCTTTCCTCTTTAAAGGCACAAGGGAGGAAGGAGACCTGGAACTCTGGAAATATCTTTAAAAACAGATATTGGGTGTCTTATTGCCTGTTTTCATTTGGAAGTGTAAGTATTCATTTCTCTCATAAGGCTGATGCATCGCAGTTTCAATGGGGAATATATCTGCTCAGGCCTGACAATGCTGAAAAGAGCTACGTAGAGACAATCTAAATCTGCTCGCAGCAGCATGGAAGAATGTAATAATACTTTAACACTAATGGGATTCAGTCTTTTTCACCAAGTCACAAAACTGTGTTGCACAAATATCTACCAGAGTCAACTGCAGTTGGAAAGGATGCCTGATTTCATAATGCTGCATCAATTGGTTGTAATTTATTTCTTCCATGTCATGTCTTCCATGACATTTCCGTCTTAATTAAAAACAATACTTATTGTAAATTTATTATATTAGAATAAAGTTAGATTTTGCCTTGACAGAAAGTTTGGGCTATTTAAAGTAGAATTTGTGTTTTAGTGGAATTTATTAAGTGGATGGGACCTTCTATGTGGGTATGTTTGAAATATGTTTGCACTTATATTGCTTTCATTGATTTGGATTGACAACCTGATAAAAGATAGAAGGAGAAATTAATCTGTTGAAACAAAAACCATGAAATAAATGCAGAGGGGAAATATGGTATTTAGAGAAGAAAATGCTGGAACTGCTAGAGGTGCTTGATTGACCAAAAGCAGAATTTAAGAKAGGTGATATGTAAAGCTTAATAACCCAAATAAATTGCATTTTAGGTAATTTCATTTTTAATATATACATAAATGAGACCTCAAGGAAGCTACAGTTGCATTTTGTGTAGAATAAAGCATTCAGAAATTGTTTCCCAGTTTTCTTATGCCTGATGGTTCAGTCTGAGACTCTCCTTTGTGATGCTGGATCTGCAGTGTTCTCTAGGCAAGACAGGGTGGTGGTGGCAGTGATGCTTGGAGCGGGCAACATTTGAAGTGGCCAAAGGATACATGGTTCAGATGGGAATGTGGGTTCTTATCGACACTAGCCAGTTTCTCCAGCCTTGCCAAACTGCTTTTCCAAGGCCCTTTCCTTGTCCCTCAAGTTTTGGGCCATTGCATTGCAGTTGGAGCCCACTCTCTATGAAGCTCTGGTTAGGAAATCATTCTTAGTATAAAACTGGTTTATCTTGCTGAAAAAATAAAAACTCTGTGTTTTCTCACAGCAAGAGCAGTGCATGGTATTAACTGAGGCATTTCTCACACCTAGTATTCTGCTGCTTTCCATATGTACATTATTGGGTAATGTACAGATAAGTCATATCTTATTGTTACTTGTGATGTGGATGTGATGATAACTCTTAGGAAAAATCTTTGATGAGGGTGTAAAACTGTAATAGCGCTTACGTTACAGTTGAATGTGGTAAATTCCTGTCCTGCTTCTAGAACAAATGCTAGAACAAAAGTTGTACCATGTGTGTAGCCTTCAAGTATGTATTTCCTTCTCTTCATGAAGATAGGCTGCCTCCATTCCACTACCCCTAGGACTTATTGAAAGTTTCTTTCTGCAGACAAGTCAGCAACCTAAATCAAGGTGCAGTAGGTTACCCTAATCAGTCACACCACTGATTCTCAAATAGCTTGGCAACCTTTAATGTTCAGTTTTGCTGGAGTCATTTCCAGTATGCAATTGCTTGCACCATTCTGCTTGTGGGAAAGATGACTGGAAATGCACTTATGATTTCTATTAAATATGTAGGGCTGTTATCCAAATGTCTTATGCTTTTTTTGAAGAAACACCAAAGAATATCAATGCAAATAAGGTATATTTGACACAGAGAATAGGGGAGTAAATAGAGGAAGAACTACATAGCAAAGCATATTAGCTTGATGATATTTTCCAAGGATCAGAGTTCCTTCACATATTTGCCATTAGTCTGAAAGTTATGTTCCGAAAAGAGCAGGAAAAAAATGGGTGCTTTATAGTGCTTGCTGCTTTTATTTTGTGTGCTGTTCTGAGGGTTTTGTTTGTGTGTTTGTTTATTTTCTTATGCAAACTAGTTTTAACTGGCTCCCAGGTACAAGAGTGACTTCAATTTTTGAACTGAGTGGAGTCCATTCATTCTCTCATTTGACAGGTAGAACTCTTCTCATTGGTACTATATCATAGTTAATTACATGCTTGAAAGCATGAACTTTGTTATTTAGAGGTGATAAACTGGTCCTTGAACGGGTCTTCTTGTTTATAGCACATTTAATGTATTTCCTTCTTTATAAAGTGAATGTTCTCAGGTTGTTAGAGAGACAAAGAAACTATGGCAGCAGCTAGATAAAGGGAGATAAAGGGTTCACAAATACATCTTCTAAAAGGACTCCTTTTTGAGGGGTGAAATTCACACCACATGACTTTTGCCATGCTTCATAGTAATTCTTAAGTAGTTCTCAGAGGGAAAAATAATCAGTTRCATGGGTGAAACAAAAAGCTAACTTTGCTTTATATATACTTGCATGGTAGTATACTTGCATCTCACAGGTTTTTGTTTCTTTGTTTATTTTTTGCTATCAATTTCCTGTTTCCATTTGATTATCCTTCAATATTTTACTAAATTGGGTACTACTTCACAGTATTTCTACAGAAAAAAAACATAAATACAAAAGTACATAAAAACTGCCATCTGAAATGAAATCATATTGGAAAGGTAAAAGATTTTTGGAAGTATAAATAAGAGTCTAGTATTTGTGACTAGTTCTTGCTGTTGAAGGGATATTATGTTTTTARTGGACTAGAAACAATAGCAATATAATGTGTGATAATAAATATAAGACATAGAAAAATGTAGGGACATTGGTCATGGGATGCAGCATGGAGTTCTAGTGTGAACTAGCAGAGATTTGGCTTTCTGACAGAGACTTCCTTGGCCCAGGTCATTCGGCCTCAGTTTCTGCCCACAAAATCAGAGATTCGAGATCCTCCAGCAGTAGTATCATGATGGATCCAGATATATGACATGGTTAAATGAACATGCAGAAACAAAGACAAAGTTATTTGRAATCTCTTTTTCTCTTTAAGGAAATAAGAGATTACTTCATATTTTGAGATATAATGTTAATGACCTTGGGCTTATGGAAGACCGAGCCTTGCATTTTAGGGAATTGATTAATCTTTTTCAAACTGGTAGGTTTTATGTTAGATGCACTACTCTTTTTAAAAGATTTCTGAACTTACCTAGCAGAGAATCTGCATTCAAATACTGAACTTGCAGACATTGATTTATTTTTGAKTATTTATGACTCCTTTGATATTTTGTTATAATTTTTATGCAATAAGGAATACCCATTGCAATGATTTACCTTAGGTTACTGAGGCCTCTGTTTAGTAAAGATTTATCTATGAATACTGGGAAAGCAATTAAATTAACATAGGTAAAATAAAATTCACAAACTTCCAAGTCTTCTTTGATCATAAATAAAACAAAACTCCTGCCTTCCTTCCTTCCTTCCCTGMTGCCCCTGCTGCTTGTTTAAATTAAAATAAGATTTGGAGTAAACTATTGCTATAAATTCCTCTCCTTGGACTCTCTTCCTGATCAACTCCTACTCCCAAAGACCAATAAAAATGGAAGGGGGTTCCCCCAGTTTCCATCTTTGAGGCAGGGAACAAAAGGTGTCCCAGGCATTTACTGCACATGGTTGGTTCATTTTCATTGTTAAAATGTCTCTGTAGGGTGGAAGATCCTCCTCTGCTCCCTGCTCCTCCTTCAGATAAGCAATAATGGGGAGACAGAGCTGGGAAGTCACAACCTGTATTGTGAAAAAAGACCTCATCCATCAAACTGTCACCTCAGTTTTCTGTCCAGGGTCACAGAGGAACAAAGTCAGCCTGTGTCAGGTTGAAATAGCATTGGTAAGTGTTAGTGTGTGTGAAGCTGGTGTTTTGAAGTCTATTTATTTTGTTTGAAAGGCCCAAGCAGCATGCTGCCGAGCAGAAGAACAAGCAGGAGGAAGTCTCCTTATAAATTATTACTGGAAGGCTCACAGCCATCATTTAAGATGTGAAATTATGCCATCTGCTTTTCTGGCTCTTTGATTTACTTTCTGGCAGCTGCTTATTCCTGGGCCTCAGTATATCACAGAAAGGTAAAGCTTGCATTAAAAACTAGCATGACAACAACATTATTTTTAACAAAGATTTAAAGCATTCTTGTAAAGTAGAGCATTGGTGGAGTAAGTTATCTTGATATCTATGGCATGCTTTCAAGACAGATTATCTGGAAGAAAATGCTGTCCCTGGGAATGTATATAGAAATCTTTCCTTGTCCTAAGAAATGCAATAGTTTGTTCTGTCTATATCAGAAGCATTTTTGGGAGGCACTGCTGCTTTCTCTATTGTTTTTAGTTTTGGTGAGTCCTAATACTATCAGTTTCATGCCTGCTAGTGTCTTTTTGCTTTCATGTGTTTTGATTATTTATTATCTGGGGGGAGCATTGTYATTGTTATCCCCTCCTCCTGCTTGAACTGTTTAAGGTTTATTTACCTTAAATGTTCATTGAAGAAAAAAAAAAAAACAGGCCCAATGGCAGCTTTAGGAAGTCATGTAGCTAATTAAAACAAAAGGCTAAATCCTTCTAGCTGGRGTGTACACAGGGACCTCTCCCAAGTACCAAGGGGTGTGCTCATGCCAGGAATGAGTGGCTGGGAGGGTGCTGAACAGGGATGTGCACTTTTCCCGTGCCTTGCCATGCAGCGCCGTTTGCTGGGGCTGTGCTGCCCAAATGACCAGTGCGGAGGCGAGCTTGCTTGGACACCCTCTCCGAGGATTAGCCTGCCGCGATGGTTGAATGCCAGCAGAATCGCTTCCCCCACCTCCCAGGAGGCTCGTTCCTGCTGAAGTCATTTGGTGTGTGCTTCTCTTTCCTGTGTGAGGATTAGGGAATAGGAGAATGGCTTTGTGAGGAGGCTCGGAGAGAGGGAGCTGAAGAGGGGACGAAAGACTTTAGCCTTTGAGAGGTCTTTCAGCCAATTCATTCTGGGAGACCAATTGCGTGTGATACGGCAGCTGGGGGTTTTGTTCTCCTTTCAGCCCTATACTGTAGGAGAAGCTGGTAAGGTTATTTTTTTTTTTTCCTTCCCTTGTTCTCCCGGTCCACGATGCTATTGTAATTGCTTTATTGAAGGGATTGTTTCACGAGGAGGGGAAGTTGCTTAATGATGCTGAGGGTCCCCCGCATTGTGTCTGCTTTGTACAGCTGCGCAGTTTGGGGAGAGGCACTGTTTACAGTAACGGGTCTGGTTTCCGTTCAACAACTTTGCTGCTATTTTTTCCCAAAGTTGTTTCAGCCCTTCTTTCAGCAAAGCTAGGAAAATAAACAAATAAAGGGGCTCAGATGTTTAGGAAAGGGTGAATTTATAGAGACTACAATTTGTTGGAAAAGCTGTTCTGCCTAAATCCYAGTTTCAGATGTTCCGTCTTTGATGTTATCAGATTTGTCACTCCTCTGGATCTGTTCCAAAGCTGCGTTTTATGTGAGAAACTTCTCTCGCAAATCTTTTACTCATATTTTCAGCAGAGACAAGATACTTGAATTCATAGCCAAAGTAAACAAAGGAAAAGGTATCTGTGGAAGGTGGAAATATCTGGGGAAATCAAAAGTCCAAGAAGAACCCTGGAATTAAAAAATAAATGAGGGAGCATTAAATCTTGGCTCTAATATTTTACAGAATGCTCCCGATCAGCATAATTCAAGCATGTGGTTAGGCAGGAAATATAAAGACTCTTTCAGAAGGTTGAAACACAGGTGCATATGCTGTCTAACTGTACTCTTCCCAAGAGGGAATTATCAGAGTTACCCTCTTTGGGGAGAAAAAAAAAATTAAAAAAAAAAAGAAGGAGAAAGGAAAGAAAACCAAAAGATAGTGGCTGTCCCTTCCCTTTCCTTTCTTGTGTTTTTTAGAATAGTGACTTGTATTTGTCTGAGTCTTTTATTTCCTTTCATATCATCGTGGGAAACTTTAGCTTGAATTGGTTGGACATGCGAGAACGCAGCTTGGGGCACACCATGGCTGTTCCATAGGCAGACTACGAAAATCCTTCTTGTGGCTCAGATGAATTGGAAAGGCCATAATTACCAACAAAAGTTTCCTTTGTGGCCATTCAAAAAATCACAAACAAGGTAGAGGGGAATGATTGACAATAGTTACACTACTGATTGACAGAGAAGCAAAAAACTTGGTCTGTGACTTAGCATGTTAGTTTTTCAAGAAGTGTTGACCTTTTTCACTATTATTCAGTTCTTTTTGGTAGACAATTCCCAACTCTCCTATTGAGTTTAAAATGTCTAAAATGCGTCTTTGTAGTTACTGCTTGTGGTCTGGATGGCTCTTTTCAACTATATGCTTATTTGTTGATGCTGAAACAAAATTGATAGATGCATTTTAACCAGACCTCCATGAAGGAATATGTGTATTTTATATGCTTTACATATTTAGCTATTGATTTCAACTACAGATTTCACTGTTGCAAAGTAATAAAGTGCCATATTCAAGTCCGGCAAATTTATACTCSCAGCTCTACCTCTTAATAATGGAAGGTCCAAGGAAATCAATGTGATTACTCATGTGAGTAAAGATTTGAGACTCATTTCCTATTCATGAATGAAATGGTTTAGGAAGTGTGCAGTTACTATGGTTCTCTTTTGGCTTAGAAACAAAAATCTCCACTAAAACAACCTATAATGAGATTTGTTACAGAGGCCCAAGGATAGACAAATGCACTTATTTCATATGAGAATGTGGTAGACTCTCGACAGGAGTATTTCAAGAAGAATGATAAAAATGTCCTTTCTCTTTWGCCTATTAGCTGTTTTAGAAGCATGAGAAACATAAATCACCTCTCTGTGATGCACCACTAGATACAGCCTTGACCCTTGAAATAGCAACCCAAGTTTGAGTTACCCCTCCCCTTGAGAAAAAAAAAAGTTATTTTAGTGTGGTCTTTATCACATACTCCTCCCAGCTCCTGGCAATAAATGTCATTTCTGTCAAACAACAACTGGGTCCACGTTTGGTAAACTGACATTTCAGGTTAGGCTTCTATTGGCTTTCTATAGACTAAGGGATGGTATCTCCGGACTACAGAGCACATAGAGTGTTTATTGTTCTCACATCCTTGGTTTCATTGCAGGCAAACAAGGCAGGATTGGTTCCTGCATCATTAATATATCAGTTTAGGCTTCTTGGTTCTTTATTGGGGAAATTACTCTCGTTCAGTTTTTCTAAACTGTTCAGTAACCTGCTTTAATTTACAGAGGTAAAGGAGTGTGTTTGCAGTTGTCTTCCCTAGTTCCCTAAAGTAACTCACAGTGGATATCCATACATTTTGATGGCAATGGAACTCCTCTAACTTTTTCCCAGCAAGAGAATCCTAAAAGTAACTGCTGGAAGCACAACTGTGCTTATGCTATCATTTTATTATAAAGCAGAAATACTTATGATTTCACAGCAGAGTTATTGCTGGAAAAGGGGCTTCTAATTGAAAACGAAAGACCACCATTGATAAAACATTTAGACATAAAGAAGAAGTAAATCTTGGCTATAAATGCTTTTTATTAAATTAAACAAGGGGGAAAAAGAATTAATTCCAAAGGTAAAGGAACACATCTAACTAAACTTACTWTCCATTTCCTCATAAAATTAGAGCAACTTAAATGTATTCTAGCAGTCATTAGCTACCTGCTTTTTGTCACATACATACACAACTGGAAGATGTAGACAGATTAAAACTATAATATTGCTTATCCAAACAGATAGTTCTATAAAAGACAACTTAAGGCTGCAGCTGCCATATTGGTACTGTGCTGCAAGACAGTGAAATTTAAATGAGCTTTTACATATTTCTCAGTCCCCCAAAAAAAAAACCCAAAACCTATAACCAAGAAAAAAAGAATAGTGTTCTTACACGCACAAATATTTCTCTAAGTGGCAATGCATTAAAAAGCAGTAGGTACACTTAWGATAAGTTTTCAAGTTGTTCTTAGAGGTACTCTCCCCTCTCTTCATCACAGAAAGAGATGCTATTTAGCCTGATTTATTAAGATATATGCTAACTTCATGCATCTTCTGTATTAACTAAACACTTTCTAKGATCATTATTACACAGAAGATCTACAAAGCATCTGCTCATAGCTCTTGGCCTACCCAYCTCCCTAGAAATAGTTACCAGAAGTGAATGTCATTGTTAGTCATGCTAAACACAGTGTAAAGGAGATTTACTTTCCATATCCTTAACTGGCAGAAAAAACATCTGGGCCCTCATGGGAAGCTGCCATTTTACAAGCACTAAACAGCAGGAGGTCCAGTCTGGTGGAAGAGGATAGGAATTAAAGAATACAAGTCCCACTTGACTTCCTGACAAAACCAGAGATTTTTGAATGTTGTGTTAAAATCAACTCTTTTTTTTTTTAATTGCTGTGGAAGCAYTTATATATTAATTCAGCCGTTTTTACACATGAAGTAATAGAACATATGGAAACATGCAGAATATTTCGTTTTGTGATATATATTTAAATGAGATATATATTTTCTAATTAACTTCTTGCAATTTTCAAAGCTTCCTGTGTGACTTCTGATGCATCTTTTCATTATCTATATCCTCCAGTATCTCAGAAGTGGTGTCTACTTTACAGCTTAGAGTTTGCTACGTTTTTGTTTTGTTTTGTTTTGTTTTGCTTTACTTTGTTTTGTTTTGTTTTGTTTTGTTTTGTTTTTAATCCAATATATCCAGAGGAAAATGTGCCTACTAAGCAGCACATAATCTGCAGGATGATTTCAGTGTAAGAGTTATGACAAATTGTAATGCATGGTTGATGTTTTCAAAGTTTACACACATCCCAATATCTGCCCAGAATCTGTCTCAGTGTGAWAAGGCCATATTTCATTACCTTTGAAAATCTATAATGTGAATACATTTGTTATCTTTTCTGGTTGGATGTGGTGTATATTATCCATATTAGAGTTTTGAGTCTTTCACAAAAGCAGCATCTCTTTTTGTTACAATCTTTCAGGACCTGACTGACTTTTGATTCACGATACAATAAAATTCAGCCCCCATGACGTGCCAGACCAGGCAGAATGATGTCTATCAAGATGTCACATCTGATGCAGAATGCAACGAATAACATATATGTTTTTACCCAATTGAAAGTGGGACTGAAATGTTAACAGTGAATGGGCTGATACTTAGCGAAAGACTACCATGATTTACTAAAGGGAAAGAACTATTAACTTTCAACCATACCTSAGTCTGCATGAGCTCAGTACATAATTAGCTGATATATGTCTGAGTTTCTAAGATTTTAACATTTTCTGGATTATGTGAAGACAGAAAGAGAGGGATTATTTTTATGTCCAGGAGGAATTCTCATACATGTCAGTGTAAGTAAAGGAAGCTAAGGGTCAATCTGTCAGTTGAAGTTCACCTATGTTAGAAAAATGTGCAAAGCATTTTTTTTGTGCACTTGCCCTTCTTGTCCAGTGTAACCAGTTGTAGGAGTACTGTAAATTGAGACTTTGGGAGTCTCAATTTGGGAGTTTCAGAGCGTTCTCAAATGACTTAACAGTGAGTTTTGACTACCTGTCCACCTTGACCATGGTTGTCCCACACTGCTTAGTTGGTGAGTTGGTGAAGGTAGTAGTTTTGTTAGCACTTGGACCACAACTGTGACTTTTTTGTTTTGTTTTGTTTTCCATTGAGCTTCGCTGGGTGAGATTTAGATAGTTATTGATTGCCCTGTGTGACTTCCTTTTTACATATTGTGGAACAGATGAATGTGCTCTGCTTCTGCTTATACTAGTGAAGGGTCCTACCAAGAGAGTTCATTTGTCTGTTGGAAATTCTGTCAATGACCGTTTTTCTGATCACTGCAGTTTCAAGACCATATATCAGATTTTGCAGTGGGTGTTATTCCCATTCCCAAGGCTACTTGTATAGTTATGCTCCTTTTTGCAGTCTGTTTCTATAAATTGCCTGGAAACATGATTTTGAAATGTCAGCAGATGCTGAAAGAATGGTACAGCGAAAGCAGAGATGATGTATAATACAGCTTGGGTGAGATTAAGTTGCAGATAGAGGTCCTAAACTTGTATATCTATGTGTGAATGTCTAAATGTGATCCAGCCCATCTGACAGGGCCTATGACTCAGTTCAGTCCTGCCCCCAAATGTTTTAAAGTCTCAGAGATGTCATAAGATACCTTAAACATCCACACAGGACTGGCAGATATGACRCTGGACATATGGATACATTGCTTTTCTAGAATAGATAACATGCCAGAGCATTTGAAATATTGCTAGGTGCCTGTGTCCAATCTTCTGAATCTTCTGAAACTTCTATCTCATCATCTTCCATTTCTACCGATCAGTTTTACATGATCATCACTGACTTATATGAGGACTTAGGTGGCAGGCTTCTCTGTACACAGTAACCCATAAATCTCTAAATTGAGGTGATATACAGGAGATGATAAACTCCTTAATTTAGGTGATATAATCCAGAGTGGGGGGAAACAGGTATTCATTTTATCTTCTGAAGACATCTAATTTGAATGCTCAAGTTAGGAAACAAGGCACCTTTTGTATTCAAAAAATAGGTCTTATTTGAATAGTCAAAATTCTTTCTCAATCTCTAGCCAAGGATGACATGCAGATATCTCTGAAAGTCTTTGTAAATTGATCTAGGTGGTCTAGGTAAGACATTGAGCTGGTAATATGGAGCGACAGACAAAAGAAAACATGAAGCATATCTATTATAGCTGAACATACCTTCACAAGCTTATTGTATAGCATACCTTCAAAAGGTTATTCAAAATGTCTAAGTTGGCATAAAAATTATCTTAGATATTTATCTTCTAGAATCACCTTCTAGATGTGCCTGCCTCTCTTCACTSACTGCATAGGGCCATTGACTCCAAAAAAAATTAGCTGTGAAGATTGCTTTTCTTTTGTTCTGCCCCACTTTCACAAAGCCCTTTTGCTATCTTTAAATTTCTAATTATGTACACACATATATAGTATTTCTACTTAATATACTCCTGTGTAATATGTGGAAAAGAAAGCTGTACCAGCTCCCCAGAACACAAWTCTTTTCTGCATGCCAAAAAATAATTTCCCCAACTGAACATTCTAAATTACAAGCCCAGTTATTGTGTGTTTTCAGGGCCATAATTAGAGCTCAGATGGTAGGGCAATTGCAGGAGAGTTTACCAATTTAGATGTTAATCAAGCGCAGTTTGATGGATGATAATTAACATAGGCTCAGTCAACATCCTAATTAGCTACAAGCCCATCGTCTTGGATTGGTACCCRTCTTCCCACCCCTGAGAATTTTTTCAGAGTAAGTACGAGTTCCTCAGTAACTGTTTTCCGTAGTGTTGTTAAAACTAAGACTTTAATAACGAATCTAATAGGGAATTATTAGTTAGAAACGGCTTAGCCTCATGTAGATCATCTGAGGCGGTGTAGGATCTTCATTAGAGGACAGATTGCAGTCAGTTCGCAAACCAGATTAAATATGATATTAAATAACGGGTTTGTGYTAAAATCAAGTTCAGTATAAAATATGTATTTAAAAAATATGAGGATGAATTATCTGATTGATTCCACATGTCTATAGCCCCAGCAATTTTTCTATGGGAGCCCACATGGAATCAGCATAAGAGCAATCTAGGCATGCCTTTGTAGCTGAGTAACCTGATGGGCAGGACTTCATCTCTGCTAACAATGTTTCTCTTGATATATTGTCTAAAGGCTTGCTAGTCTACTGCTAATTTATTTCACAAGTTAAAAAAATAATAGAAAGTCAAGTCCCCACAGAGTTATGTTTTAAAATTCTTGAATACTATCAAATATTGTTTTAAGAAGGTAGCATTTCTCAGACCTAACTCCTAGTGACATTASAAGATGTTTAGAACCCTCCCCTACTCAATTTCTTGCTGTACATTTATCATTTATTGCTGCAAAATATACAGAGTGGTATGTCGATGGAAATCTTCAGTGCAGATTTGTTTTTATACTTAAAAGGAATATCCTGTTATGAAGTGTTTGATTTTAGTGGGAATTTCTTAGAGTTATAAGATTGGGTCAGGCATTTTATGTGCCTACTATCACAAGATTATAGAATAAAAATGCAAAAGAAAGTAACATGTTTGCTGTGCGCAACTTCTCTCCTTGCTTTCATGATAGTTGCTGTATGAGCACCTGGAAGCAACATGGAGAAAAACATCTGTCATGTTGTTTAGAACTGACAATTTAGCAGAAGAGAGAGCAATTTATGATTGTATATTTTCCACTATACTCAGGCACAACTTTGTGATTTTTTTGCTTGGGTTCTGAGGAAAGGTATAAACAATATTTTGTATGGTTACCAATCACAATATTAGTGCCAGTAGGATGTTTGTGCGAGATTATTCTCTGGCCTTTCACCCAGGAGACTGCTGCTGTTGCAGCCTCCAGGAAGTCTTCCCTCATTATGGAAAATAAAGGAAGAACTCCCTGAGACCAGAAATGCTTACAAATTATAGGTATTTCTTGCCAAAAKAGATAGGATTTATTAGTGGAAAAGATTCAGGAAGACAGGAAGACTCTTTGGTCTATTCTCCTGCCAATGCCTCATTATACCTCACATCTTTACAGGAGTTTCATTATGACCCTTCTGTCCCTGTAGGCTTTAACAGTAGTCTTGCCTGTTATTTACAAGACTATTTTCTTGATATTAAATATTCACTTAACTTCATGCCTCTATTAGTACAATTCATCCTGATCCCTTCAGAATACTTTTTTTTTTTTTTTTGATTGGGGATAGGAAATATATGTAATTATAAAAACAGTTTTATCTCTTTCCTGAAGATAATTTACATTTCAGACGAATGGTAAAAATAAGAAACAAGAAGAAAATAGTCTTTATTTACCGTTACGTTGAAGCTTTTTGTAAAGAGAATGACCAGCAAAACATTTAAGTCCTAAGAGTTACCCTAGTAAAATAAAAATTTCATGTCTTGAAGTACGCTTTGTTGAAAATTGCCTTGACAGATAGTACTTTAAATAAATTGGTCTAAACGAAGGCTAATGTTAATCTTCATACAGCCAATCATTTAACAATATTCAGCAGCTATCTACAATTGCCACAATGCATTATTTCCGATGTTTCCAACATTTCTTCACCTAAGGAAAAAGAAATAGTTGGGCACAATCTTCCTCCATGTAAACACATAACAGAACTACTATTGAAGTTGCTACAGATGTCATGTGGCAATTGAAAATGGCTGTTAGAATGAGTAGCAATGCTATGTAGGAAAACTCCGTTTTTAAAGGCTGAAAAACACAACAGAAAGCAGTCTTATAAAGGAAGCTTTGAACACTGGTTCTTGAGAAGCTTTCAATATCCAAAGTTTGGAAATTTTAATTCTATTAAGGCATAGATAATAGTTCTGGAAACTCTGTTCTTTCTACATCCACAAGGAATCTCTTCCAGCTGCCATTTTAAAGTTGTACACTTTGAACAAGGACATAAGAAGAGGTGCCTGCTTAGTCTTCAGCTCCTCTTTTTACAGACCTGTATTTATTTGTATGATCTATATTGTGCCTCATTCCCTCTCTTCCTGTTATCAATCCTGGATAATTAATTTAAAATTGAAATTTCTCTCTCCTAGCCTCACTAACCAAAATGTTAGGTAGTTTCATAGTTAATTATGAARGAAAGAGGTAGGTCACTTCACCCTACATACCTGCTGGAAGTTCTTATTTTTCGCCATTATAGTGGGAGCCTGGATGCTGAGGTGTAATCCTTACTCACAAGGTTCGAAATATAAGCGAGCTAAATGTCTCCTTTAATCACTCAAATYTGGTGTCATTACAATATTATTGTCTGAAGACTATCTTAGAATTTAGAGAAAGTGAAAGAATGTCTCTACCCAAGYACAGTGAAAAGGTTTTTAAACAGGAGAAACATCCAAAATAATTAATCACTTTTTAAAATTAACAGATACCAGCAAGAAATGTTTACCAATGAATAACCTATTCTCTGGGAAGTTTTTGGTGTGTATTTTTAACAGTTCCAGARCTTTCTTTTTCTTTTTTTTCTTTTCTTTTTTGATTTTTCAGGTTAAATACTGAAATCAAGTGAATGCAATYCTAAATAAATAAATAAAATATTAAACTATGATAAAGTGATATAAGAAGTGTTTTTCTAAGATTAAAAAAGTCTTACAACATGCTTCAAAAGAATAAAAACACATTTTTTRTGCCTCATACAGAATTCATTGTGTTGATGTAGAAGACATTGCCTTGGAATCAGACCTAGGGAAACACATTAGGAGAGCAGGTGTGTATATACTGAAAAGACATGGCTATTTGAACACTGTTGTACTCATTAACAAGGTATCAATTAAGCTGAATATACAGAGAAAGCTAATATTTATGTAACTGATGATCTTGCTGGAAAAAAAAATAAGCAGTGGAAAAGTGGACAAGAATACCTGTGTTTTAACTTTGCTTGCTAGGTGTTTGACTCCTCCTGTTACACTGTCACTGGGCTTTCATTTTGGCATAGAACTGTGGGACTGGGAAATCTGGGATCAAACTGAGAAAGGTAGAAGGAAAACAAATCTGTTGAGAGGGAATAGGCCAAGGAAAAGCAACTAGCTGCAGTGGTTACTGTTCAATATGAAAAAATGTGGGAATCTCCTTTTCTCTTTCTTTTCTTCTTTTCTTTTCTTTTCTTTTCTTTTCTTTTCTTTCCTTTTCTTTTCTTTTCTTTTCTTTTCTTTTCTTTTCTTTTCTTTTCTTTTCTTTTCTTTTCTTTTCTTTTCTTTTCTTTCCTTTTCTTTTCTTTTCTTTTCCTGGCAGGAAGAATAATATCTGGTAGGAGATTATTAAAGAGCTTTATAATCTTTCCACATGAGTATAAAAGACATTCTGTATCTTGATGTATCTCTATGAATTTGAAAGATACGAACTCTGTAGGGGATACTAACGTTGGTTTTACATCATTAATGTTTCCCTTCATTTATTTCTGCAGAATACCTGCATTACCTCTTAAAGTGGGAATTGCCTGGGGTGATAAATTGAATCTTGAATCTTTGCACCTGACTCCATGAGAGGCTATAAATTAGTCATGGGCTAGGAAGGGAGAATCCTAAGTGTTTCTATTTCTCATAGAAAAACTGACCCTTGGGGTCACTAGCAATGACTGAAAATCTGAACTTGTTAACAAGAAAACAATTAATTATTTACACACATGCGGGTATTTGACATTAGCTTCCTTTGAATGAGAAGTCTTTGTTCTGGTGCATTTATTTCTACTTTCAAGATTGTTGTTGTTAAAAACTGAGGTCAGTTTGGAAGCAGGAAATATGTAAAAAACAAACTATGATTTAAAGCAGGGTTATGCAGGTTCACTGCTTTCCGTGTTTCAAAGGAAACAAAGATTAAGCTATCTTATTTCAAAGCTATAATAGCATAGAATCACCACTAGTTACTTACCGTTGTCCACATGCTAGTTTATTGTTCTAGCACATCCAAAACCACAGTGAAATAAATACATTTACTAAGTGCTGTGGGTGTTTTTATTTATTTATTATTTATTTATTTATGTCATTGTTAAAGCAAAGAGCAGGGAAAACCTTGCATCCTAATACTACTCCCATGGGGAAATGTTAATGCCATTCAGCTAGAGGGAGCTTCTATGATTTTTCTCCCTGTAGTCCACCTATCCATCATTACGCCCTAAGCAGTTTTCATCCTTGCTATAGCAATATATAGGTTTTGTAAATAACGTCTGGCACCCCTAAGGGGAGCAATATAGACTTCTAGGAATTCTCATATGTTTAATCTTTTTAAAGACCTGAAAAATTTATTTCTGCAATGACATATTTTAAGACCTTTTCGTCCTGGGAAATTTCTTTTCTATGACAGGTGACCTTTCCAGGTCCTCTCTGAGTACAGAATTTGCTGCAGATCTGTCTGCACATGAAGAGGTTTCAAGTGGCTACTACAGGACGCAGTTATTTTCCAAAGATTTCTTGAAGACTAAACCATTTTCCCCCAATATATGAGCAGCTTGAAAGCATCAATGTCTCTGTTAGGTCTTCAGACATGTGCAGAAAACTTCTAAGTTTCTAATTTTCAGAGCTGCCTGTGACTATCCAAGAGCAGTATTTGACTCTGAGCATTACCTAGTTTTTGAAAGAACAGAATTGAGGTTCATATATTTCCTTTCATACTTGTTTCCCTTCATACTTAATTCAAGGCTCCAGTGGCTTGGATACCAGCATCAGACTTCATGTCATGATGGCAGAGCTGCCTAAAGCTCAGAGGAAGGTTGTGCAAGTGTTGATATGTCAYTCAAACAAAATAATGTTAGCTCTCCAAGAGAGAAAATCAATTACAAATACAAAATATTTAGTCTGTATTTAGCCTTTTGTTCTAGACACTAACTGAACATTTTTTAGGCATCCCTCTCTTTCTCTGGTTCTGATGCAACATGAAAGTCACATATGCCTGTAATTTCCTCTCAAAATCCCTCTCTGACTAAGTACTCTTGTAGTGATGGATTAGTTCTCACTGCTCGGAAAATTCAGAATTCATATTATCRACATCAGGGTTGGATTTAGCGGATCCTATTTTTTTAATTGTTTAATTTGTTAAAACATTTAATTGAACATTCCTGGAGTGATGCACTCAATATATATATCATAAAAAATGAACAGCAACATGTGTGACGATCTGCTACTGCGTTTGAAGTGGTAAGTTTTGTTCTTGGGCAATGCCAGGAACTTGCTGCTCATGTAGTTTGGGTGGAATAATTTGGATCATAGACTTTCTTGCTGATTATTCTCTGTTTTAAAATGAGCAGAATTATGAGAGATGCCTTTAAGTAATGATCATAATAAGATACACATCTACAGGCATCCACAAATGCATATACTACATTATATAGTCAATCTTTCTACCTGTTCATACCTACCAAATTGCTTAACTAAACAGTTCCCCCTGCTTTCTAGATGTATCTTCCTGTTATGCTATCTATCTTTCTCGCTATTCGTTTCTTAGATTGCTGGGAGGGCTCTCAGCACTTCTGGTTTCAGAATTTGCAAGGTAGCAAAGCCTGCAGCCCATTTTGCTCCATAACTCATACAACACTTCCAGCTAACTTGTGGCTTTGCACGTTGGTGTTGCGTGGTAGCTGAAGAAAAGATAATATGAAGAAGTATGTAAACAAGCCTGAAGGCTTCTGAATGAGAGCATTTAGCTAAGCCTCAGGGAACATTTATTTCCCTTCTCAGACTTGGTCACATTTTTCCACTGTCACAGAATCACAAAAATACATGCAGTATGCTGAGGCTTTCACTTGATGCAGATAAGCACCAACTCAATCCCACACCTCCTACTTAGACCTGTGTTGCTTATCCTGTGGCTGGTGGCCTGAGGAATGGTGTAGGTATTTCATGTGGGATGAAACAGAGCAGGTTCATGCTGCTCATGCCACAGAAAGCATCGGGAAAAAAGAGGAAAGTTGGAAAAAATAAACACAGGGAAATTGGACACAGGGCTGCTCCAGCTGCCAAGGGACRGTAGCAAAGGTCGGAGGTGTGGGCAGCTTGCTAGCAAGCACTGTCAAAATACAGCCTGTGCTACACTGGCAAAACGGGGAAAAAAAGAACTGTATAGCATGCATACTACAGACACACATATGCATATATACAGTTACACAGCTAAGAAATAYTTGCAAGTGCTTGTCTGACGGGGAAGTCAGGAGGCAAGATCACAGCTATTTTAATGAAAATGCGTGTAAATGATGATTTTTAAATTACCATTTTATTAAAATCAACAACAACAACAAAAAAACACTGTGATGAACAGCATGGCTAGTGTCCTTATTGATACCTGCACTTGCAAACATCACGTGGGTATGGAAACTAGGCAGTTTGTGGGTAGTTTTTGACCAAGATTTTGGTAGTCCAAAGCTAAAAGAGATGACCTGGAGCCAGAAGGCTGTTTAGACAACAGGTACTTGACCTGTGACTCRGTGTGTTTCATGCACCTCTTCTGCCCCTGCTCTGCAGAGGAGGACTCTGTTTGCTGCAGCCTTATTAGCTGTAGGGAGACACTCTTTTCCCAACGAGGATCTCCTCCACTAGTCTGGCACAAGCGTGTGTGGGTCTTTTCTTACCTGCAAAGGATGCCTAATTCTCAGAAAGCATTAACCTCCTACCAGGGTCCACCCCTCTCATAGTCATAATATTTTAGTTTAAAAATCATAACATTTTAAAGATAATTCTGCATTCCTGTTCCCTACCCTCTGGATTTTAAATTGTGGGGTTATATTCAGGTCAGACTGTCAGCTTTCTCTCTGTCACAGTCTAAAGGCTAAATCTCTTTTAAAAAGGAAAATAAATCTGCAGTTCYCACATAATGACTCGGTGTCAGGAGCTGAGGCTTTACAGAAAGCATCAAATAGACTGAGCCTTTAGACAGAACCATAAAGAATGGCAGGTCCTCATTATACCATTGACTTTTGCACAGTAACATCTCAGCTATGGTGTTAAAATGGACCAAAGGTCCTTCTGGATCTTTAAATGTTTCCTGAGACAGATGACCAAGGAAACAGTGACGTGACAGGCACCACTAGATGCTACAGCTTCCACACGGAGCATGTCAGTGATTGTCAGTGGTGCTCTGGACTTTTACATTATTATAGCTGCTCGCTGAAGTGTTACATTGCATTAAATTGGGTGGCTATGGCATACACAGTGCTAACGAGATGGGGGATACTGTGCAGATATTAATGACTTATGGGTAAGGAGAGGGCCAAAACTGGTTACAAGCGGCTGCTCTTCATTAAGCCCCAGAAGGTAAGAGAGGAGCAGAGGCGGAAGAACTACACAGAGAACAGCTTGTTCTTGCTTGGCAAACTTTTTTTAAGGAGAGAGCAGGATCCTTTTCCTATTCAGACCCAACCGTGAGCTCATCTCAGACTGCACACTAGTCTCCAAYAGCTGCAAATGTATTACAGCAGCCTTCTGTGCCTGTGCTAATGGGATAAAAAAAAAGCCCATGTGCACTTTTCGTTCTGATAGCACGCATGCCTCCCCACAGCCTCTCATGCATTCCTGTTTTCTTCAGAAGGATTCAAATATTAATGCCTGCTATGTTTAATTATTGCCAAAAGGCTGGGATGAAAGAAAACCTTACTACCACTTTTAGGTGTTTCAAAATAGGTATGTATAAATCACAAATGTGCAAGCATTTATGGGAACTTCAAAAGTGGAGAGTATGCAATAATGCCTACCAAAGAGAGCAATCATAAAATTCACACAGTCTTCTCAATCGCACCCGTGTGATTTGCATTTCCGAGCCCAGTAAATGTTGTTCATTAGCAAGTGTTTCTGCTGGTAATGATTTACACAGGCTAAACTGACAGTCACAAGTTAGAGTGGTGAAATGCTGGAAGCACCACATGCATTTCCAGGCTTTCAGAAACAAACCAGTTAATAGAAAGATTTTCACAGGACCATCCTTACTTTATCCTGAAAATTGTTCACTCTCCGTAATTTCAGATGAAGTCAACAAGAGCTTGCTTACCTATCATTTTCAAAAGAAATTCAAAAGAAAATGTGCATATCCATTCTTTGATTTGAGTGTTTTATATATATATGTATATATGTATATATGTATATATGTATATATGTATATATGTATATATGTATATGTGTGTGTGTATATATATGTGTGTATATATATAAGCACATATATATGTGTGTGTATTTAGGTATGAATATGTACATATGTATGTATGCATGCATATATGTGTATATGTATATACACGCATATATGCATACATATTTACATTGAATAAAGCTATATGTATTCAACCTCCCCCTCTTTTTTCTAATACAAAACTCACTGTTTCCATTAAGTTGTACCAAGGCAAAAAAATCCTAAAAGTGCATGTAACTCATTCAGAGTAACTAGTGGCAGTGCAAAGAGCACCAGGCTCACATGTAGCTGTTCTTATGGATGGCTGAAGGAAGATGTATTTTTCCTTCTTCTGCTGTTGGGTTGACTTCAAATCAAAGGGCACAGGGAGTCTTACTTTACAGTTTAGCATCATTCTCTCTTCTCCCATTACAGTATCGGTGAGGATATTTGGCAGCCGCAGCAGCAGTGCACATGCTGCATGATTTTTTTTTTTAATGTTTCTCAAGAAGCAACCAACCAGTCAAAATAAAAACAGCAGCTTACTTTCAGTTCAGCACATAAAGCACGTGCTTCTTAGCACTGTCTCTTTTTGTTATTAATGAACTATTTAAGTCTTCTTCTTATGGTTAATTGCATTAGGATTTATTTTCGAATAGAATTTTCCCGTAAGGCTTAAGGGTCTCCTTCTGCTTCTGCTGGCAAGCAAGAATCCTGCCTTTCTGTTTCTCTGACTTTTTTGTCCTTTTACATTATACCATCCAAGAGAGAAAGTCATTTGTAACAGATTTGAAAGGTGCTATAAAATGCTATAAAATATTTCTTGGAAGAGAAAATAAAGCTTTTTTAAAAAAGATTTTTTTTTTGAGGATGCTGCACCTAGGATTGTGGTTGGACTGAATTGTTATTTTTTCACGTGAAAACTGACCTGCTTCTTCACGCCTRTTGGCAAAGTATCTTGATGATGCTTGTGCTCCAGAGTGAGCTCTAGCAAGAGCTGATAAAT
Organism: Nothoprocta perdicaria; assembly: GCF_003342845.1. Lineage (NCBI taxonomy): Eukaryota > Metazoa > Chordata > Aves > Tinamiformes > Tinamidae > Nothoprocta > Nothoprocta perdicaria. Next base: position 1,163,924 of record NW_020454194.1, read on the forward strand.
TCCAGACTCTAATCAAACACCTTTCAGAAACATTTATTCAACATTTATTAAATTTTTGTCTTCTCTGCTGTGCAGAAAGAGTGTTTGTGACGTGGTTTGCCAGTCTTTCTACAAAGCGTAACAGATGGCCAATGCTTTTCATGTGGTTTGCTTCTCCTTTTGGCCTTAAAAAAAAAAAAAAAAAAAAAAAAAAAAAAAAAAAGAAAAAGAAAAAAAAAAATCTGCCCTTGGGTTTGCAGAAAAGTGGAATCCTGTCTCATTGCTAAAGCAGTGTCTGTTGAGCCTGTGAGTCCAATGCAACTGGGTCTCCACGGCTGTTTCTCTTTTTAGTGGCAACTCCCCAAATGCAGCTGATTTGTAGTTTGAAATGATTTTGTGAAGACTTTGCAGATTAATTTGTTCTGTGGCTTTAGCCTGCTGCCCTGCTGGGAAAGTGAGGGAGATGTAATGTGAACAAAACAACAAGACACTGTTCTGAGTCAGAATGCAAGATTTCCCTGGGGCTCCAAAATTGCATATAATAATAACTATCTCTCTCTAATCTCTGCTATGCTCTACCACAACTCTAATCCCTTAATAATAATAATCCCTTGCTCTAATGCACGAAATGTAATCCCARTCCCTTGCTCTAATACCCACATCTAACTCAACCCTAATCCAAATCCCTCACTCTAATAACCTAATCACTTGCTCCAGCATCTTAATTCTAATCCAAATTCCTTGCTCCAATACCCTCATCTAACCCCTAATCCTAATCCCAACCCGTTACTTTAAAACCCTAATCCCTCATTACAATCACCTAAACCTAATTTCAATCACCCACTGTAATACCCTAATCTAATCTCCAATCTTTATCCCTCCCTTTGATATCCCTAATCCATTGCTCTACTATGCTAATCCTAATCCCAACCTCCTGCTCTAACATCCTTTTCTGATCCCTTAATCCCATTCCCTCACTGTAAAACCATAATCCCCCAATCTAACCCTCTAATCCCAATCCAGATCCATTGTTCTAATCCTCTAATCTGTCATCCCTCTCCCTAGCCTGGACCAGCGCTACAAGCTTGGACCTCTCTCTTGCTCTAACCTTATTCCTTCCCTCTAATGCTCTAATCCAAATCCCTCATTCTAATCTCATAATCCCAATTCCATTTGTCTAGTCCTCTAATCCCAATCAAAATCTCTTACTCTAATCCCACGTTCTGTAACATTAAGACATTTATTTAGCTACTGTGATTTGAGACTCTACCACATGTGCTTGTTCTATCAGTGTGGTACTCTGCACTCTGGTACCTGTCTAGAACAGCAACCCTGTGCATTTAAGGCGCACACCACATGCTAGGTCATGTTTTGGAAATATATCTGTCCTACCCCTTGGTGTGCCATTACAATCATGGATGACAGAGTGCCTATCCTAACCACAAGTATTTTTTTGGAAACAATATTTCAGGTCAGAGTCATTGATACTTATCCTTCCAGYGTGGGGTGATGTCTGAAGGTGCCAAACCTGTAGTTGAAAATCAGAACCAAGTTATATTCTGCACTCTACCTCTCTAGAAGCCATACAGTTTCTGTTGTCTCATTTCTTTGGCAGTCTCAAGTCTAATAAAGGCGAAGGTTATCCTAAAATACTGTTATTTGGCAACCAGTTCTGAAGTCAAGGTATTCTGTAGTTTGCTTTTTTTTTGCAAACTAAATCAAACAAATCTGCTCTCCATCATTTGTCAGTGTTCCTTGTCAATGGGAGATGTCCTATATGAAGTGAAACTACAGGCTTCTCAGCCTGACCTCGATATCAGGGAAAGTTATGGAGCAGATCATCTTGAGGACAAGCACACGCATGTGTGACAAGCAGGGGATCAGGCCCAGCCAATATGGGCTCATGAAAGGCAGGTCCCGACCCACCAACCTGATCTCCTTCTACGACCAGGTGACCCACCTAGTGGATGAGGGAAAGGCTGTAGACATGGTCTGCTTAGATTTCAATAAAGTCTCTGATACAGTCTCCCACTGCCTTCTCCTGGAGAAGCTGGCAGCTCATGGTTTAGACAGGTGGACTCTTTGCTGGGTGAAGAACTGTCTGGATGGTCAGGCCCAGAGAGTGGTGATCAGTAGTGATGACCAGCCAGGAGCAGTGTTCCCCAGGGGTCAGTGCTGGGCCTGGTCCTCTTTAATGTCTTTATCAATGAYGTAGATGAAGGGACTGAGCGCACCCTCAGCAAATTTACACATAACAACAAGCTGGGAGGAAGAGAAGATCTGCTTGAGGGTAGGAAGGCTCTGTACAGGGATCTGGGCAGGCTGATTTGATGGGCCAAGACCAACTGTATGAGGTTCAGCAAGGCCAAGTGCTGTGTCTTACGCTTTGATCACAACAACCTCATGCAGCGCTACAAGCCTGGACCAGAATGGCTGGAGAACTATATGACAGAAGAGGATCTGAAGGTGTTGGTCGACAATCAGCTGAATATGAAMCAGCAGTGTTTCGAGGTGGTCAAGAGAAGACCAATGGCTTCCTGGCTTRTAACAATAGTGTAGCAAGCAGAATCAGGGAAGTGATCRTTCCCCTGTACTTGACRCTGGTGAGGCCTCACCTTGAATACTGTGTTGAGTTTTGGGCCCCTCACTACAAGAAAGACATTTAGGCACTAGAGCACATCCAAAGAAGGCCAGCGAAGCCGGTGAAGAGGCTGGAGCACAGAGCCTACCAGGAGCAGCTGAGGGAGATGGGGTTATTTAGCCTGACAAAGAGGAGGCTCAGGGATGACCTTATAGCTCTATACAACTACCTGATAGGAAGTCATAGTGAGGCGGGGGTTGATCTCTTCTCCAAAATAACTACCAGTAGGACAAGAGAAAATGGCCTTATGTTGCACCAGGGGAGGTTCAGGTTAGRTAGTGGGAAAACATTCTACATGGAAAGAGTGATGAAGCATTGGAACAGGCTGTCCAGGAAAGTGGTGGAGTCACTGTCCCTGGCAGTGCTCAAGAAACATGCAGATAAGGCAATTAGGGCAGTTAGGGGCATGGKTTAGCAGGAGGKGTGTTGAAGTTGGACTTGATGATCTTGAAAGTCTTTTCCAACCATAATGATTTTATGATTCGATGATTCGATGATTCTATTACCTAACCCTTTTCCTGAGAAAGAAAAGGTTTGAGCTTGCCTTTTCACTGACTTACCTCTTGTCTTCACTCAGTGAAGTGTTTTGTAGCTGTCTCTGCTATCTTTTTTTTATTACTGACAAAAGAACCGTGACTTCTTGGACATTGATTTCTCATTTGTTTACCCTTTCTGTTCATAAATTGTAGAAGAAAGGAAATCAGTCCATAGTCCATGTAGAAGCACAGTGCTGTTCAGGGCCAAGCACCACGGTGGTGGATCTACGCTTGGTTTAAGGACAGATTATGAGATTTTKGGGGCTTAGAAACATCCTCTGTATCTTGATCTGACCATAACCTATGTGCATAATTTCTTGGACATACCTCCTGGGCATCTTTCTCTTGGTGTCTTGGTGATATATTGGGCCAGCTGACTGAGTATTATTTAGATGCTAACCTGAAGGATATGCTTATGAATGCAGAGTGTGCTACATGGGGGAAACTGGCCTCCGAATACATTTGCGCTTTTGGGTACACAACCTTTGGAGCAGCCCCTGGCACCATGACAAGGTTAGTCTGTTCTCTAAAATATGTGCTTGTCTTGCTAAGAGCCAAAAYGCGGCATTGGGAGTGCCCAAGAGCATGTGGGCAGGTCTGATTCCTTTTGTGTTATGCTCCTGGGTGTCTGTGTGTGAATGACAGAGTGCGAACAGACTCCTCGGATTCAGAATATTCTCCATTCCTAAACATTTCAAGAAACTATTTGGCCTTTGACATTGATGACATACCATAGATTGCTAATAATAGCATGCCTGAACTTTTGCTAGAAAAATAATCACATCCCTGAGTAATTCCCACACTCATGGGCTAAATCACCCCAATATCGGATTAATGCCAGATGGGATACAGAGGAAAAGTAAGAACCCAGCTGAATAAAACTTGTGTTCCTCTGCAGGATGGTGTTATTGAATTCGAAAAAGAACAGCAGGACAATACTACCTTTTTTCAGCAGCACTGCTTTTAGACACAGACAGGACTGACAAGACACTCAGGCTCTCTCATCCYCTTCGCACATGTTAAAACCTTGCACAAAGCTGATGCTCTGCTATATTGTTATRGCAAATGCAACTTCATTAACCACTCTTGAAAAATAAAGGAAGCATGAGTAAGAACAAGAAATCATTGAGATAAGACACAGGAACTCCTGGAAGGAAGTACTATGGAGAGACACTCCTGGGGAAGAAGCTCAGCCTCAAAGGTTAGGTTGTGTGGGTTTTGTTTGTTTCTGTATAAAATTTATCTCCAGAAGGAGTACAAGGTTGGCCACTAAATCTAGATCTGCATATTTTCTCTCTACAGAGGTAAGGATTCAGCCTGTTCACACCCACAGATAGTATGATTATTCACAAAAGGGGAAATAGTGGGATTTATGCCAACATTCCGTAGGATCCACCATTTAAGGATCTAGGAAGAAATGAGTAACAGAAAATTATGAGTGCAGGCAGGGATAAAAATTCATTGTGAGGAGACCTGATTCTTTGCCTGAATCTCAGAGGATGCAGCAATTAACAGCATGACATTGTTCCCACAGGGTCACTGTATATCGCTCGCTGTACTGGTATTGAACTTGTTTCTCTCCTCTCTGCCTTTCAAAGTCAGGGTGGCTTTTGATCAGTTTGGTAGTTTTGATAGATACCTCTTGTGAAGCAAACAAAAAGTATACGTTAAATACTGAGAGAGGACAGAAAGACCATGAAAATGAGCAAGATGGATGTGTAACCACATACTTCAARTAAGATGGTTTCAGTTATCCTGAGGTTTATTTGCTGGTGTTTTTATCCCCTTTATGCTGACACTATCAGGATATCCTGTTGCTACAGGCTAATGTGGAATGTGCTCTGCTTTATTGGTCAGAGTTCAGTGGTTTCATCATATTCTCACAAGCAGAAAGCTGCTCTTCCACCATAAAAAAAAAAAAAAAAAAAAAAAAAAAAAAAAAAAAAAAATCCCAAGAGGCTAGGCATATGCTGGGGGAAAA
>NW_020454194.1:1169470-1181820 GCF_003342845.1 Nothoprocta perdicaria
GGCTCGGGGCAGGCGGCGGCCGCCAGGGGCTGCTCTCGGCCCGCCGAGCCCCGCACCCGCCGCCGCCCCGACTCGCGCATTCATTCCCTAGCACAGGGAACAAACTAACCGCCCTCCCCGACCGCATCTCCCCCCAAAAAACCCCAAACCTACTCCCTGCCAATGCGCTTTTTTTTTCTTTTTTTTTAACCTCCCACCGCTTCCCCCACCAGTTGCAAATGAGGGAAGGTCTGGTGGTGGCTTTTCCCAGGAAAGGTGACCCTGCTTTTACAATTTATATACATATATATGTATACTTGCATAGATAAATGTGATAAATGCGTAGATATAGATAAATGTGTAGATAGGTAAATGTGTACATATATACATATATTCTTTTTTTTTTTTCAGTATGTATTCTTGGGGTGGCGGCTCTGTTTTGACATGCAAAGTGTGCATTTGTGCGGAAGGTTTAAAGGCCTTACTTCYCCCACTCCTCTAATGCACTTATCACCTCATCCACTTTTTCTTCATGTTTATTCCTGGAATCGTTATTAGTTGTACTATGAATGTAGCAAGGACCTAAATGCCGAGGCCACAAAAGCGGTTCTGCTGCAGGGTAGTTCTCCAAGTAAAGAAAGGGTCTGGGAACAGACTTACTGAGAGTGTCCAAGCCTTGTGGTTGACTTTACTGCCACCCTCCAACTTCACTCTGCAAGYTGGGTTTCTGTGCATGCTGGGGAAGGAGGAGGAGGCTACAAAAGGCACCCTTGTACCTCAGGAAGGACCTGAAATGCAGTGTGAGTACGGACAGGATGGTCTGCAGACTACAAATGTGGCAATTGTGCAACAAACRGTCAATTTTACCCCTGCTAACCATATCACAAGAACTCTTCTCTCTCCAAGATTTTTATTGTCTTTGCAGACCGATGGCGTGTGTGCCACATGTGCTTGCTGTTGTGGCATTGGGATTTCGAGCTTTTATGAAGTGATAAGCCACATATTAATAGCTTTAACAGAAGGTGCCCTAGTTGTTAACATGGTAACACCTTGCGAGAGCAATATGTTATGTCCATTCTTGATTCTAGAAATATGCAATATTCTGCACTTTAAAACACATAATGTAAGTGCGTAGTTAGTACTTAGAGCTGTTCAATATATTATCTTCCACAAATTCCTATGCTATTGCTCAATGCTGCTATAAATATTTACTGCCTCAGACTTCAAAATATTAATTCATTTCCCAGTAATCTCTCTGCATACAAGCTGCAGGAGGGATCTGAAAGGTGCAAGCATGTTTGCCCTTGCTTTATCTTGCTCAAAACTAAACTGTTTGCTAACAACAAGATGGTAACAGGTGTTCAAGTAGATGCAAGTTCTTACTCTAACCTGGAGGAATCATTTAAGTTTTTCTTATCCAGAACAACTTATCATTGGGTTAGAGGTGAAGTAAAACTTGTGCTGTTACCACTGTAATGGGTTGTGTGGTAGCAGGAGTTCATCCTAAGATTGCTGCAGCTGCCATTTAAAAATTTCCAAACAAATCCCTTTTGTTCTTAAAATAGTCAGCAAGTTCTGATCTTTCTGTCTGCTGGTATCATTTGGTATCATATGTAAAAGCTAAATAGGTCCTAAGAATCAGATATAAATGGCCAGAAAAGTCCAAAGAATTCCAGGCAGTAGTGTTTGGAACACAAGGGGAAAAAAAAAAAAAAAAAAGGAATCTTGGATATGTTTGCATCTGGAAATTTTAATAAGACAAAATTCAATGAAAGTATTGTGTTAAAACTTTAGTTCAGTTGCATCATTAAAAGGACAGAAAAGAATAAAAGATACGGTGTAGTTACAGTAACTCTTTTCAACCTTCATGTCTAAGTAGGCTATGCAAAAAAGCATTTGCCCATGCATAATACCTTATTAAACTGTCATGATTTGATGTGACACACTTTTCCCCCAATTTGCATGCCAGATAATAGACTTCCTGAACATCATCTTCAGGTCCAGTGTCGAAAGAAAAAGTAACTCATCTGAAAGTATGGTGAGATCAAATGTTGGTGATGGGACTATCTTGGGGCTGCATCTGAATGCGAGMCAAGGGGTCAGGCCGTTAAGGGCTATATGGTCTATTGCCATGCTAATGTTGCGCTCTTTGTGTCGTGGAGGCTTGTTGCCTTGTAAACATGTTTCCATGACTCATTAAATCCTCTGCAATAAAAGCTCTCGCAATTCCAGTACAGCGGAGCAGTCATTTATAGATTTAATTATAAACAGGCTAGATAATGAGCTACATGACTTGTCCTCTTTTCTAAAGGAGGAGAATGGCTGGTGACCTCTCCCTTCTCTCAGCAGTACCAAAATCCACTTTATTTGAAAGATGGCAGAGTGGAAAGTCCTTGACAAAATAAAAGGGGTGCATAAGCATATGCAAGCTGGGCAACTAATATTTTACTTAACAAGGAAAAACATGTATTTTGTGAATCTATTTAGTATTCACCTTAACAGAATATGGTAACCATAGCAACTGCTCTAACACCTGTTTGAGGTGCTGCAGCTTCTTAATACCACGTGCACCAAATGCCATCCTAGTATTTGTAAAATGTTGATACCATCTCTTAAAGGCAAACATAAAAATGCTTGAGATTCATGATTCCCTCATCTAATATCTGTTTTCTCTTTGCCCATATACTTTGACTGTATATATCAGGGTTTTCTTTAATAAACCAAAAGATTAAAGGGTAAATGAGTCTCAAGGGAAAATGRTGGAGAATGACGCATTATCTATCACCCACAGCATGCCAGCAGTTACTGCCCTTTCTTAAAGTGCTCTGGAGACTTTAGGGGCTTGTGATGGCCAAGCAGAGGCAGCATAAAAGGAAAGGTTTCCTGAAAAGGCTGAAGGCTGGAACCACATGAAGGCACCCAAAATAGCTAGGTATTTGGAAAGTGCAGGTTCCTCCCTCGATGCAATTATCAAGTTACAAATATAGCCCTGCTGCTTGCGTTACCAGTAGCCTTCTGAATTTCTCTCTCCCAGTCTATTAACTGCTTTGAGAGGTAGGTGACTTATCAGTTGCCTGAAGATCCTGGTGTATTCAGAGTTCCCTTGATAAGAGAGACAGGGAAACTGCATTCAAATCACGAAAGTCTTTGGTTTTGAGTCCTCAGTCTGGGTTTTCTTTCTTTCTTTTTTAATTYGGTGCGAAATGCTTGATTGTGTGTGTGCATGTGCTTCCACTCCTGAATACACATGTACAATGACGTGAGTAAAATCAAAGGTTACCGAGTGGTTTTGTAATCAGGCAGCATGGATGCTCAGTTCAGCAAAATTCCTTTGAATTGAAACCTAGTTTTGGTTTGCAAGACTACATACTCCTTAGTTCCTCAAGGTGGACGGGGAAATGGGAACACTTGAGAGTGAGCGGCTGCCAGTGACAGGATAATCAGGATATCACTCCTGCTCCCATTTACAAATAAGCTCTTCTTACCATTCAAGAATTCAAAAAGGCCTTTATGAAATGGGAATTGGAACCTTTAAGTATCATTGCAGTTTCCTAATGTGTTATTGTGAAATATAAGCTAATGATTGTGCTGGGAAAATGCAGAGTATGAGCATATGTGACAAAATGTGACCCTAGGGATCAAAATCTACATGAAATAGCTCATGTTAACCTATTTTAGTGGAATATGCAGTAGTAGCTACTTCCGTCCTTTTTTTCCCCTGCTGCTGGTGGAAAATACTGATGCCAAAGAGCGTATCGTATGCAGGCTTGGAATGAGCAACAAAAAATGAAGTCTAGTGATATGTACTTTATTTCTGCTCTTTCCTTCATATTCTTCAAGATTTACCTGAACTGGATTTTCTATTACTGGATCTTTATTAAGAAGTTGAACCCCAACTGTAAAAAGACAGTTTTCATGGACCAGTCTCTTTTCCTTTACTTCATTTTTTTTTTTTTTATAAGGCTAGCTTATAAAATAGGAACCAAAAGATGGGATTATAAAGCTGGCCTGCCTGGGATCCGGAGAAGCACATCATCTTTGTGCTTATTGTCCTTTATTACCAGTGCCCTTTAACAAAAAGAGAGGCCTAAGGAGGGGACACATCTGGAAATGTGACCTAAATAAAGTAAAAATTCTTTTGGAAACTGGTAAACCTATACTATGTATGTCTGTAATTAAAAGGAAGGAGGTATAGCGGCTCATAAAAGCACCATCTGAAAGCAGTTTAAAGGTTAAAAAAAGTGCTACTTGGCACAGATAGGAGGGTGAGACCTGACTAGACCCATCCTCTCAGGACAGTGTTCCCAATGGCCTATCTACAAGTATAGTGTTTCAAACCAATTCTTGGCCTGTTGTATAAATAAATAATTTTAAGTAATGATCCTGGTGAGTAAAGACATTAATGTGGGAGAGTCTCTGAAACTGTCGCTTTTTTACTATCATTGCTATTTTACTGCTGTGACTAAAGCTCTGTGATACCTCTCCACATTCTTAAATTACTTTATATTCTTTGATGAGAAAACTCTTTTGATTTTTTTTAAAATTCTTTGCTTGTTTTCTCTTTTGAAAATTAGAAGAGCGTTTTTTGTGTGTGTGTAAACCTTCCCATGTAAAAGTATTACAAAATCAGTATCAGGAGTGGCACTGAAGCAACATGAATTGGATGTTTTATAGGTAATCTGACCTTGGTGATGACCCTGGTGAACTCCAGAAGCTTCTAAGTCAAACTGCAAGCCACTTACATTAGCAAATTTTTAGTTGTATAAAGAGGCTTTCCTGGGGCAGACACAAAAGACTTTGGAATCAGGTTTGGGTTATTTTGCTCTCATTGCCCAGACCTCTTCCCTGCCTTCCTCCCTCCACAGACCTAATCTCACCACAGATATTGGTATCCAGGGTAGAGAAATGTTTAGCTCAGTTGTAGGTAAGAAAATCTTTTTTTTTTTTTTCCAAAAGAAAAAAGTAAAATAATACACATTTTTGGGGAAAATTGAATATATTTATCTCTTTCACACATGTACGTAGACATACATGATTTATTAGGAATAATTCCAGTTATATACTTGTATTGTCTGATCAAATTTTTCCCAAATTGTCCACTTATATTCAGCTCAGATACTTGTAGTCACTTCTACAAAGATTATTTCTTTTGTGCCTTTTGCTCCTTTTTATAGAAGGGTCTGTACTGCATTGTTTACAATAATGTCGTATGTTTTAATTTATGTGGATTTATCCTCTCAAAGTCCTTATGAAAGGTAGCTTTGTGTAATAGTTCAAGGATTAAAACCAGAGATACTAGATGCCTTGCCAATGGACTCCAAAGCTGTTTGTGGCTTGCAATTTGTATTCTCAGTAACAGTTTTGAGCCCCATCCTGGAGGGTTCTTTATTTCTTAAAGAAATTCTTGAAGCTTAAGAGTTCTCCACAGAGTTTCCACTTGACCCTGCTGCTGTGCAAGTGATAACAGACAGGTAGCTTTTAAATCTTCCATCTCAGTATGTTGCCTGCATCACAGAAGCTGTTTTTCCTTGTGTCAGGCAGCAGGCACGGACAGTCAGAGCACAGAAAGGGAGGAATAAATGGGAAATTGCCAGTGAAACACTAGGGGGCAAGGGAGGATGACTGCAAAAAAAGTCCGAAAAAAGTAAAAATTATGTTATCGTGAGAAAATACAAGTTTTGCCAAGGAMTTTTACATTTTCTGCCTGGAAAAGTGAAACAAAAGATTTTACTTTTTAGATGACTTCTGCCCTGTGCAACTGAATGGAACCTTCTAATTTCAAGTCAATGCTATACAGTAGTACTTGTCCCTGTGGTGGCATTTTGCTTCKTGGGATTTGGGGAAAGATTCCTGAGCTTCAGTTTCTAGCTTGATGAGACTTCATCACAGATACTGCACACACTCAATTTGCATCATGAGATATTTGCTGTGGTCAGAGATTTTTGTGGTCAGAAAGACGACCTTTTGGGGCCATCGATGGCAGTACCAGTCACCTGAATTCCAGKGCCCAAGCTGCATGGTGCCAGTGTAGGGAAATGCCTCAGAACTTTGAAATATCAACCATTTTCCAAGAACAAAAAATCTGAAAAAGAAAGAGGTTCAGAAATGCTTCCTGTATTTTTTTTCCACRTCAATGCCTTGCTAAGAAGACATTAGGATGCCAGCATTGCTTGCAGCATGGAAAGTCTGTCTATGCAGAGATTTCCTTGTAATACCTCCTGAACATAGTGTGGTCCTGACCGTGCTTAGAACTTCTTACTTCTTGCAGCTTTCAGTGCCACAACTGTGCTGTGTCTAACATGTTGTGTTCAGGTTGAAGAAAAAAACCTCTCTTTTATAGCAGAATGTGWGTGTGTGATACACTTTTTTGGTAATCTTATACTTAGGGGCTCCCTTTGGAAGGGAAGGTATTGCATAGTTTGATGGTCTTGGCCAACARGCAGATGATGATATTTTGAGTGGATACCTTCTTGGTTCACAATTTAATGGTTCAGATTTTAATTTGTTTCAGTGAAATTGGGACCAGAGGACACTTAATAGTATTTGTGTAGCTGTATATTTGGATTCCAGGGATCATATCATTCCAGGAATAGCRGAGTGATATTGTGATTATTGAACTGTCTGCTGACAGTTACTTCTTGATGTGAGACCATATAGCATATATCTCACTTTTTTTTTTGCTATACATCTGAATCTTTATTTACTTAGTTTAGCTCATTGCATGATTGGGTTTTGCATTGGTCCCTAAATATGTAGCCAGTACAAATGTTAAGATTTTATTTTCCTTTGCGGATAAGGGTTATAGAAAGAAAAAGTAATTCATCTCTTGTTATTTTTACATTCTTGTCCTCTTATAGTCTTTTAAAGATGGAAATGGTAAGAAAAAAAAAGGTAATGTCATTTAACTCATTATTGTTGCTTTAAAAGTAATGAGGTACTAATTGTAAAACTCAGCTAATTGTAAAACTCCAGCAAATAAAATGAAAATGCCATGCCAGACTAACTATGATTTGTACTAAATTCTGTATGTATGTGTATTAGTCAACAGACATGTTAAAGACTCTGAACCCTTGTAGCACACTTCTTTATTAGTCTTTTTAGCTTGTTGTAGTTCCATATAAATTTGGAACATAATATCAGAGTTTTCCTGTAGCTAATTTAATACACATGAATGCGCACTGACATGTGCAGTCTAGCAGATCAAGTATCTGCCTCCTAGCATAAAGGGAGTGAAATGAAATCCAGCAAATATCTTCTTCTGATTAAAATAACTTAATCAAAAGCCCTAGTCAGAGTTGTCATTAAGGCAAGTACAGATTGATCAGTTCTTATGACTCTTCCATCCATCTGAGCTGTGGCTTGTTCTGACTGCCCAAGTGATGGAGACAGAAGTTGTCCTCAAGACACCTTCCCTTTTCTGTTGCCTATGGCTGCTGCAACCAGGTGAGATCAGGGCAGTTTGAGGGATGGTGTAACTACTGATGGAGAAGGAATGGTCACCCGAGGACCTTTGGACCAAGAGAACTGCAGCATATGCTGACCTCTATCATCTCCRCCTGCACTAGTGAGCCAGAAGGTTGACTCATCTGGCCTGAAAGGTAATGAATGTCCCAAAGGTCTCCCTTAAGGACTTCTTTGTTCACTGTGGCTCTCAGTGTGTATTTGTAAATTTGAGGTTGTCTGACAATTCCAGTCTTATTTGTAAGCTTTTGTGCATTTAAATACCCATGAGTAAGACATTCAGCCAGGGTAATGGGCTTATCTTCATTTCATTCACTGCAGCAATGGTGATAAAAGCAGTTAAGTATTAGTTTGTGGGAATCTGCTTTCCACAACCTTATATTTGTTAAACTTAACTATACGTTTCAAAATTATTGTGTGATGCTGACAAGTTGAAAACTGTTTCAGTATTGAGACAGTGTCAGAGTTTTTGCATTTTTTTAACATGCCTCACAAATTTTACTTCATTTTACAGCTTTCTAATGCAAATATTTTTGGCCAGTTCTTCTGGCTGATATGTTCATATTCTAAAGTTGCCGAGAATTATATATTCTAGTGCTGTCAGGGGTTATTAARTAGTATTTTGTCTTCTGGACATACTCCTATTCTTCCCACAGGTGCCAATTTGAAATTGCCAAGGGAGGGATTATAAAGGCCATTAGAAGTGAATTTCAACACCAGTAGTTTGAATATGAATATTACCTTTTTCCTGCTGATGTGCAAAAGTTTAGTTGACTCCTTGTCTTAAAAAATAGCATGWCTTTATTTTTTTTTTGTGTATGTTGCAAATCATAGGCAATCTATTTCTGATAGACTTCATAACTGAAGATGTTTTAACTGTTGATTTTCAAGCACATTTTGTTTCTTTCTAAGCTGTCTACTGGGTCATATATTTCTCTGCTGAGTCTCTTTTCCTTCTTCTGTATAATCAGATCCTGGGATCTGGCCTGTCTCTGTTTGGCACAGCTCAGTGTGGAAATAGAGTGGTTCTTCTCTCTGTAGCTTATATTCAATTCTCTGGGCCAAAAAAGATTCCCATGGCAGCTGGAATTCAGCTAGTGGGAGAATATATTTTTCTCTATTTTCCATTTTGCGCTCCCTCTGCTAGTGGGAGAAATCTAGATGGTCTGGGCTACATAAAATTCTGTTATTTAAAAAAAAAAAACCTGCAATGACTTAGTCTGTTTTGTATCTGGTCCACCAGGTCAAAACAATAGCTATATACTCCATATTTGAATATGGAGTAATTTATTAGAAAGAATGAAGCTAACGAAGAAGTGATTAACAAAGTAGAATGAACAACRACTTTGGAGATGTAAAGTGTTGCATTTTTGATATCAGGGTGTTGTTGCCTTGTCACAACTRAAAATCTTGCAGCTTTGCTACTGCAGTGATTATCACCGAGCTAAACCTTGTCCCACCAAATCAACTGTAATTTTCCAGACTGATGTATTTGTACATCATRTAAAAACTATTTGATATTACACACTGGTGAGTGTTGCTGCACATCTGTGAGAATTCCCAAAGCTTCATGGCCTCCCAAACCAGCTCAGGTTATCTGCTGAAATTGTCTTTTTCTCTTCAGCAGTGATAACAAGAAGTCACTGTGCATTAGTGCTCAACAACCTGAACTCTGGGTGGYCTCTTCTGACCACTTTTGCAGGGTCACAAGTTATGTAGCAAAGACCATGAGAATGTTCCTGCCAGGACAGCAGTTCTCTGCTTTAATGGAAGRAGCAATGTGGTGTCTGAGACGTAAGACCTCAGAGGTCCAGTATGCTTGATTTACACAAGAGATGCTAGCTGTCTGTGGCACAACTTTCTTATACACATGTATTCATTTACACGATGGAAACCAGACAGCAAAAGAGAAGGCCCAGAGAAGAGCATCAGTTTTGTCCTGCATCCCAAGGGTCAATACCTCTTCCTCATATTTTGCTGTCCCACTGTATCTGTGGAGAMTGATAACTTGTAAATCCAGGTCAARCATGGAACCTTCCTATTCCCTTGTGTCCCACTCTGAAGGCATTAAGCCCAAAACCTAGTTTTCTCAGTGTACCTCATGTGACTGCTTTTGTGCTGATTGTGCTGATTGATCACAAAATGTATTTCTCAAAAGTGGAAGGGGAATAGCAGAGTTAGAATGGAGGCAGTGTATGGCAATTGATTTTCTTAGTTAAAAAGTAGCCCCCAAAACTAATGTTTTTGCTAAATTTTCTCTTTTTTTCTTTCTTGCCTTTTTTTTTTTTTTTTTTTTTTTTGGTAACACTAAGAACAGCTTTTATTATCTATAGAGAGCTCAGATTTTGATGCCATATCTTGCTGAATTCTCATTACATACTCTCAGGCATTGCAGGCAATATATTAAAAGGTGTGCATTTTTAGAAAAGTTCTTCATTTTTTTAATCTTTTTTATGTAGGAGTGATTGCTGAAACTCTGGAGCCACCCTCCGAATCCCCTGCTCCAAATGCCTAAAACCAAATGGAATGTTTTGGGGAGAATCCTTACTAATCTTTAAAAAAAAAAAAAAAAAAAAAAAAAAGAAAAAAAAAAAAAGTTTTGCACTTTTTGCTAAATCACTTTTTCCAAGGAAGTTTATCCCTCGGGCCCAAATTGCTTCAGAAAAGTGCATTTGCCCTCTTCTTTTGAATGCATCCTGGAGAGGATTCCTCTAGTCTGAACTACAGTAAAAGGCCTTCACATACCACATACTCATTTCAGATGACGTGTGACCAGTGAGCTATGTTTGGGGAAGAGAGGGCCAGCATTCCTGTTAAGTGCTCTTAATGCACCAGATATATGTGTTGCAGCTGCTTCAAGCTGTTCTGCAAGTGTGCAGGGGCTACGCTAGCCTGTCACTGGAGGATCACAAAGTTATCTACACTTTGGCTAGTTTAAATGGAATGGTTGGTCTTACATTATAAAATGTGCTATGTTGATCCCTAGAGATAGTTGGTTTGTGTCGTAAGTTAAAGCCTATAAATGGATCTTTCAACTTGAAGGTGTAGGCCAAGAAGGAGCATATCCAGCCCTAGCTAAAGGGAGCACAATACTTCATCTTTTCTGCTTCATCCTTGCCTTACTTCTGAGCTGGACGGTGCCAATATGAAAATAATATGTAAATAGAAAAAAAMCACCTCTTTCTTGATTGCATTTATGAGAAAAATCTTTATTGTTTTAAATGGGAAAGCAAACGAATAGATTTTTTCAGTCTTTGTTTTTGTCGAACATACCTCACCTTAGTACATCGAGCTTTTCACAAGCTAAAAGGAAATACACTTTAGGAAGCCTTTAAATAAAAGACAGCACATCACTCTCACACCTTCTTTCTCAATATCTTAACTCAGGAAGATTTCTTGCACTGCTATAAGCTTTTCTGTATAGTGGCTACTTTTTGTCATGGTAGGTAAAGCTCTTGCAGAGGTAAATTCATGATGTTGGAACCTTTTCCAGATGTCAGATTTGCCTGATTGTCCTCTGAGATCAAAAGATAGATTTCCATTTACTGTAGAAACTTCTGAAAGGGCTTCTTAGCTGATGTTAAGTGAGAGGCAAAGAATTTGGAAGAGTAGTAGATGGGATGAATTTGCTCTTTTGTATTGCTCACCTTTTTTGACTCAGGAAAGGTGTAACTGAAGCAGCAGTAACATTTTAGATTTTGGATTTGACTTTTGTTTTATTTTAATGAAAGCCATGGAGGAGCAGCATGTAGGAACTGATGTCATTGTTAAAGCATAAAAACAAGTCTATTATTTTTTCTTTRAAGATGCAAATGAGGTCCGGTGTTATCTTGCACATTTAGCTAATCTTAGGAATGAGGAAATCACCCTTCCTAGAGAAGACAAACAGATAACATCCTAATKCTAAGGACAATTAAATATTTGCCACCAGGGCAAATAATGCTTTGCAGCAAACATTTTGGAAGCCTGTAGATTCATGTAGTTTTTTTTTTTTTTTTCTTTTTTTTTCCCTGGTCTTCCATTCCTCTGGGCAGAGAGGCACTTTCTCTTAATGTAAACAGCGTACTGGGTTTTACTACTTTAGGTCATTATGTAATTTACCTTCTAACGTGACATGAGGAAATCGCGCTTCTGGAATGCATGTGGCTCCTGCTAGAAGGGGATATTGCCACTCTACGGGGCAGCTGTGAAGCATTTTGGCGTCGCTGGTATCTCAGCAGCTCCCCTGCACACTCACATTTTTTCGCTCAGGGCCTGGGAGCCTCTTAAGCCTTAAGCAGACGCTAAGCTCCCTTACGCCGCGAATTGGCTTCCCTCTTTTGCAGCCCTAGACGCTGTTTCCAGCTGCTTCCAGTCTGCTGGGCTTCCCTGATGCTGGTGCAGGCGCAGCCTCCATGCGCTCTGCCTCCCTCCCCTCGCCGCTGATTGGCGACGCTCCTCCGTGGCCCAGTGCAGCCAACTGGAGCATCCCTGGGCTCCGGTTTGAAATAGGAGCTTYGCGGACAGTTGCCTCCCTGCTCCTGACTTTTAATAGGCTGGGAAGGAAGGTTGGGAAACTTGACATTGTCTTAGGAATAGTTGCCCCCCTCCTCCACCACCAGCAAAGGATAAAAAGGGGAAAAACAAGACAAGGAGGGGGGAGAAAATACCCCAAACTTGCTTGCCCTGGGAAACTTGATGGATTTTCATTCCGCCGCTAGTCCTGCGGCGTGAGCGTGAGCGCAGCCCCTTCCCGGCTGGATGGATAATGGGAGTCTAAACATGAGGCAGGTAAGGAACACGCTGCAGAGCCTGCAGCGCTTCCCCAAGGGCCGGAGCCAGCGGGGAGCCTGCTGCAGGCTGCAAATACTCACCTTGCTGGCCTGGCAGAAACCTTTGCAGAGTTGTGATGTTTTTTCTTTTTTTTTTTT
>NW_020454194.1:1181848-1318193 GCF_003342845.1 Nothoprocta perdicaria
AAAAAAAAAAAAAAAAAAAAAAAAAAGATGAAATCCAGCTGATGAAAGGGTTTCTGCTTTCAGTCTGATCTTGCCAGTAATAAGCCGTGTCCTGCAGGTCATTCAGCGTTGCGGGTTTGCACAGGGCATGAAAGCTGTTTGTGAGATATGTAAATCAACTCCGTTTTGCTGTGGCTTCAGTGCATTGTGTCGGCTGTCTTGCGGCCGTGTCTGTGACATAGAAAAGGAAAGGGYTTGCTGTGTTATAAGCCTAAATATGCCAATAATTCAGTCCGCGGATAATTTATTGAACAGCTCTGCATGAGTTCCTTGCCTGCCAGTACTTTAATCTTGTGACTGTTTTAAAATGTAGTAGTTTCAAGCTCTCTTGCAGCTCCACAAAAGTACTTGAAGATGTGTTTCCTAGGGATTTTTTTTTCCAGAGATTATTCAAATGAGATTTTTTTTCAGGACAGCTATTCACCTGAAGAGACAAAAGCAGCTTTTATTCTCATGCTCGCAGTTAAAAGGCAAAGAGGTAAAACGTTTTTAATTCTCAGCGTTCACAGTTTTACCACAAAAACATGCAGTTAGAAGAGCCTCGTGGGAACGAGAAAAACAGGCTGAGCTGTGCCTGAAGACTGAGCCCAAGATCCGTGCTGCTTTAGGAAGCCGTGCCAGGCAGCTGCGGAAACTCACCCTCCAGACGCTCTTTTCTAGGTAGGCAGTGAGGAACTAGGAAGCAAGGAGAGAAGTTTTCTAGGTTCTTTTGTGCGGCGGGTGTTACTCATGCAGTTCTGCAGGACTGGTATAGTGCATGGCCAGGGAGTGCATGTGTGAGGGTTTTGTACACCTGTACTRCAAATGGAGCATTTGTTTTTCACTCTTTCTGAGACCTTTGTAGGAAATCTTTGATTCCTGCAGCATTTGCCTGTAAGTTAGGGGAGGTGGGGAAGGGAGGAGAAAGAATATAGGTGATGGGAGGAGGAATGGCATTTCTTTTTCACATTAGCCAAAAAATATATATATATRAAAACTTGATTGGTTTTCAGGGACAGCAGACTTAATGTCACTGTTAACCAAAATGAAGGACATTTTATATCCTGCATCCTGCTCAGGTCAGATTGATCAGTGTGGTGCATGCAGTCATCAGAAATTATTATCACCACAAGAGGGTACTTTGGCATTAGAGGATTGTCAAAAGGAATTAGAAAAAAAGGTAGAAGTGTTACAGAGTGGCATTAAAAATAATAAGTAAAATATTCTGTGAAGCATGTACATTACTTTCCTGAGTTATTACTAGCTAAAGCATAGAGTTTTACATGTCATGAAGATTCGCAAGKGGTAGAAGAAAAGAGCAGAGCAAGGAGTAAGGTAGAAGAGGGAGCAGGAAAACYTGGCATGCCCACGTGAACTCCTTCCCCACTCCCAAAAGGAGGCCGGGGGGAGAATAAGGCATTCCAACCCCARAAGAGGCGCATGCGCAATCACAGATGGGCTCGTCCTTGCAGGGCCCAGCACGTTGCAGTTGGTGCCTGTTGCCTTTCCTTGCCTCAGCAGGAGCAGTGCAAGCGAGCCTCTGCGTTCCTGACGTTCCCAATGCTGGGATGGGCTCCTGCACCGCATCCCGCTGCAGTTGCTCCTTGCGGGGTGGTGCATGGGGAGCCTGCTRAAGAGCTGCCAGAGTTGGCCCAAACACCTGCCTGGGAGTGTCGTTTCCCTCACGGTGCCAAGTGAGCAGTGCAGATGCACAGGAGCAGGAATGCGGGTACTGCAGGAGCCCCTACTCCTGCTTCTAGTTTGAAGTCACCATGGGAAAAAGAGATACAGATAGGAAGGTCACTAATCTAGTGGTTAAATTGCAAGGTTCTGTTCATACCTCTAGGTGCTCTTGGTCACAGCCGAATTTGGGGTTGCAGAGTTAAGCAGTGGATGTGACAGCATTGCAGTGACACCACTTACAGTGCGGGTCCCTGCAGACACTGAGCACATAGCATCTGTCCAAATGCACCGGCTTCCCTCAACCAAGTGTGGGAATTGCTTTGGAAATGGAATACATAGCCTGTGGAGCTGATAAGACTCTGCCCACTCTACTGCTGTGCCAAGCCAATGGCTTCCAAATGGGCTAGGAGGTAACAGTTGGTGGCCTGGG
Organism: Nothoprocta perdicaria; assembly: GCF_003342845.1. NCBI lineage: Eukaryota > Metazoa > Chordata > Aves > Tinamiformes > Tinamidae > Nothoprocta > Nothoprocta perdicaria. Next base: position 1,183,980 of record NW_020454194.1, read on the forward strand.
ATGTTGTGTCGAGATTTGCAAATGACACAGGTATAAAGAGGCAGTCATTTCTATGAGATAATTTAAAACCTCAGGAGGAAGTGTCTCTGTGCTGTCTGGTATTATAATAACCTCGCATTGATGCTTCAGTAACCAAAATTGGACTGGTTGCATCTTTTTACTGCAGTTATCCTGGAAAAGAAAATCTTTTTTTTTTTTTCCCAGAATGCCTATGTAACCGTGTGAGTTCTAGCACCTATGGAAAAATACATCCAGTGCAAGGGCACTACAACCATGTTAAGACTGATGCTGTGAAGCAGAGGTGCAGTTTTTTTAAAGGTATCCAATACAGTTGTGAGACAAAAGGCCCAAGCAACTTAATAACGAAATTCCTTTKCAGGTGACAGGTTTTCTGCTTTGCAGACTACTGTTTTTGTCCAGTTGATTGTGTTTAAAAAAATAAATAAATAAATTTTGTAAGAAAATCTGCAAGTGATAGAAATGTCCGTGCTAGAGCCATCACCTGCCCAGGCCTCATGGCTGGATGCGGTTTGCGCAACTGGAGCCTTGGAGCTTGCTGCAGCACTGAAGAGGGTACTGCTTTAGGTTCCCTAAACCTATTTCATGGAGAATGAAATGTTTGGTGGCTTCTAATACACTGTTTTCCCTCACTTTCACTCACAACAGATCTCTGAAGAGACATCTGTGGGAGTGTCATGACAATAAATATAACCCCATGTTTTGGCCTCTTCCTCTACAAGTCCTATTGACCTTGATGAGGGCAGAACTGCGCCTTCATCCTATAGAGAGGTCCAAAAAATTCCTTGCTAACTGACAAGCCACCTAAAAGTGAAAATTGTGTTTTGAAGGCACATGAAGCCATTACAGTTGTTTATCCTGAATGCAGACATAGCATTTACTGTGTGTATGTAATTCATAAATTGAATAAATGTATGCAGTTTCAGCGAATAGCACATGCAAGGTTCAAAACCATCCGCTGTCCTACAGACGTTTAACTCCTTCGCACGTGTTTCTTATTTCCTATTTTCTTTTGCATACCTTTCCAAAAATCTTAATATATTCCTCAGCTCTATCCCTATCCTCAAGTACTGCAATCCTTCGTTTCCCTTCAGAAAATCCTGTCTCGAGATCCTCGGAGCACTTTTGGCTGTTTGTTTGGTCTATGAGGGTAGAGTTGCGGAAAATGCTGCTTTTTGTGCAGAATAAAGAAAACAAGTGCGCAGAGCGCCCAGGCTGGGAGTGTATCAGTTAATTAGCGGCTGGCCATTGCTCTGCGGGGAGCCTGGCGAGGTTTTTGTGCATGTATGTATGTGTGTTGTCCGCCTCCTTTGATCACTTGTGTGGTAAATAGACGTGCAGTGTAGCTATGGCAACTTGTGCTGTAGGCTGGTGGGAACAGAGGGGACGGCCTTGCTGCACAAAGGGCAGTTTGTTGGAGTGGTTGGTGCTGATTAGAAAAAGGTGGCACCGATCAGGGCATTTGAAAGCATAAGTTTTGCAGGGCACAAATGTCTGTTATCGGCTTGAAAGTAAGGTTTGTTTCTGTAGGCTTGAAGGAGCATAGATGCTATGSAAGATTGGGAAAGAAGGGGGAGTTATAATAAAAAGCAGAGCCCAAACCCCTTACACTTTGGGAGCAGAGTATAAAAATGTAGTGCAGTATAAAAATGTTTGTACTGGATGGGCTTTTTCTGTCTTTGTTGCAGTGTGTAGGCATTTTGTACGAATTAAATTTGTACGGAGAAAAATACCACAGCATTGCTATTTTTTTTTAAGAATAAGCATTTAAAGATGCAATTATGATGCCTTGAGGGTCTGCATTACAACACGTCCATGGGCTTCTGCTGGTATTTAAAAATGCTATGTGCAATGTGTGATCAAAAGATACTGCACCGATTTCAGCAGGCTACCTGTAGAGGTCAGGCTTGAAGTTTGCAAAACCTTCGCATGCTAGAATTTCAACCCAGAGCTAAAGCTATAAAAATGCAAAACCGGGCACAGCCACTTTGCTCATTAACTTTGTAAAGAATACTCTTAAAATAACATTGATCAGTATTGGGTTATTAAATAGCACCATATTCTGCCTTGCTGGCCACTTGGAATAAGGAAAAGTTAAATTTACTCTTGTGTCCCAAGTGGGATGGAGCTTAAGCCCTTTAGGAGCAGCCGAATGAGGGGTGAGGGGTGTGTATCTGTCTCCTGGTCCCAGCGGGTCTGCTTCCCTGGGCAGCAGCCCCTKGTGTCCTCCTCCCCGGAGGCCGCGCGGTGCCGTCGGACAGCCTCCCCTCCCGACCTCCTCGCAGCCTTCCCCGGCCGCGGTGGAGGGCAGGGGACAGAGTGGGCAGCGACACGCAGAGCTTCAAGAGCTCCCGAGCTCCGCACAAAAAAAAAAGTTGTGGGAGCTCGGCGTGCCTCCGCAGACAGTGCCGGAGGTAAGCGGGCCCTGGAGGCCGGGTTCAGCAAAGCGAGACGCGGGAGCGAGGAGCTTGCGGGGACTGAGCTGCAGCTGCCCCAGAGCGGGAAGACGGGGAAGCAAGCGGCTTCGGTCGAGGCGAGAAGRGTAAAGAATGGGCTATGAGAAAGAAGCAGGCGTGCGTTCACGTACCCATGCGTGATAGCCTTTCCAGCAGGCTTTACTAGACTTAGTTTGAGATGGATTTCAGGCTGCTTAGGGCACTCCGATCTCCAGCCCAGCTGCGGGTGCAAAGCTTTTTATTACAGTTTAGGGCCGCTTAGAACTTGGATTGCTTCAGCAAGCTGCATGGAGTTACCGTATGTCCCCAAGTTCCCCAGTGCGCAGCGTGGACTCTGCTCTGTATGGAAACTGGGAAGGGCACTGACGATAGGAAGCTGATTTTGATCTCCTTTCTGTGCAGTAAGAATAGCTCTTAGTTCTTTAAGATAATGCTTCCCTATTTGCTGTCATTTCACGGTTGTTTGTCATCGTTATTTATATCATCCCACAGGGGCATGGGAGGGGAAGAAAAAAGTGGCAAATAAGCTGTGTTTATTTGGCCCCAAAGTTTGATAGAAGTTTTCTAGCTACATCAGCACTGAAACAGCTGGATGTAAGGACAATTTTAAGACAGTAAAATGAGCTGCAGAAAGTTCAGTCTTTTACTCCCAGTTAATGGAACAGCATGGGCTGGAGGTCTCAGCACCACTGAAATGCTGAGAAAAGTGGCTGCAGGGCCGAAAAAAGTCTAAAATTTCAGRCAGGCTGGAATCCCTGCCCAGCACCTGCTTTATGTCCCAAGCAGGTGCCCATGACTAATGGCATTAACTTGGCTCTCAGGGTCTGCAGATATTTAATTACTGAATAGCRCAGCAGGGGATGTTGAGCGGCCCCCCTACCGGGTGGCAGCAAGTTGGRCTCATCCATAAGATCAGAGAGCAAGAGCTGGCTCACGTGAAACTCCTAATAACCTCCAGGATCCCCCTTTCTGCTTTTCTATTAGAAAATTTATTCCAAGCACAAGCACTGGCTRAGGTTACTGCATTCCTAAAAAGAAAACAAATAAAAAAAAATCCAAGAAACCAGTATTTTATGGCAAAATGATTCTCACAGAAGTAATCTTCTGTTGTCAGTGGTTTTCTCCATATGGAGACAGGATCCATCTTTTCTTCTTCCCAAGAAGTGATCAGAGTAATTGGAGACATAAAAAAGAGAAAAAAAAAAAGAATAAAAACCAGAGAAACAATACATATTTACACACCTGTTTATAATTGAAGTTGCTAAATCCAGCCATTTTCTTATAGCAATGGCCAGCCTCTCATTTTCAAGGTATTCTTGGTCACCAAGCAATCTCAAGAAGTGCTAGAGGAGATTTTATCATTGATTTTTTTTCCCTCCCCTTAATGATCTTGACCTTACTGCAAAACCAGGCAGGGACTATTTAAACTCTATTGACAGCTTCTGCTCTGTGATCCTGCCGGACTACAAAGGTTTGCATCTATCTGCTAGTCCTCATCTCCTCCTCCTCCTCCCCAGCCTTTTGGTCTTTGGTCCGCCCTTCAGCTCTATAGGCAGAGATAGAGATGAACGTGACTCCTTTTCTCTACTTCAAGCATCTGTGGGAGCTGTGAGAGAGCATCACTGGGAACGTGCACATTTCTGTTTATATTCCCACTGAAAAACACAACTGTAAATCTGATGTATGGGGTACCAACAAGAGCACAGCAAGGGCGGGCTGCCTGGAGCAATGAGGAAGGTTGTCCCTTTTAGAGCACTGCTGAGGATCAGGCGCTAACGCAGTGGTGTGTGGTAGCCACGCGTGGTGGGAAGTTCTCTAAGTGATATTCAGGAAAAGATATATACCTTTATTCTGGCTTGTTAAGGAGGTTCAAAATTATCATGCTCCTTGCTAGCTGCCTGATGTTAGCTATGCAGTCTTTCATTTAGACAAATAATATGCAATTTATGGAGCTCAGATTTCGATCTGTACGTGAAGGTACCTTCTTGCAYCAGCCTTACTATCACCTATTGAAAGATGTGACTGTAAGGAGTTAATAAATTCATTTCTAACTGGATAACCTCAAAAGTACACTCTAGTCAAAGATTTCAAAATGGAATTTAAGCAGTTCAAAAGTGCATTATGTTGTTTTGGTCTAATTAACACAACATGGTGATAAGACATTGAAGCAGAGTGACAACAGTATACATTGATAACAGGGGACATTAATGCCCGCAGACACAGTCTACATTGTAAAAATCTGAAAAAAAGGGCTTATTATGTTAGATAGGTCAATGTGATTTGACCTAGTTTTGCTTTGCTGCTTGGAAATTATGTCAGWATTAGTTATGTCATCTCCTTGGATGAGCAATTTAACATCCTTTTTACATTGCACTGTTGTCCCAATATTTTCTATATATTTACTTACTCTTTAAAAGGATCCTTCAGGCTTATTCTGAGATCTGGGAAAAATAATACAAAGCAAAACTCCCTGAAAATGGCTTCTTATATCATCTGTACAATAAACAGGAGTGATTTTAATCACAGCAAAAGCATATCTGCACATTTTGAAAAGTGCCTAGTGCCTCTGATATTCACTTGTAGAGCTCATTAAAGTCCATGAATACAAACTATGCTAACTCTCAAAACAATGCACACCTTACATAGGAAAAGCATGTTGTCCATTGTTGGAAAATAGCATTGTTGCTACATGTTTCCTTTGTGAAAAGTATGGTCTTATATGAAGTCAGATGTATCTCCTTTTTTTTTTTTTTTTTTTTTTTTTTTGGTAGTCCTAAAGAAAATCACCAGGATTTTCCTACATATTAATGTTCACACTGTTTATCTTTTCTCTCTTACCATCTGGACTTGTAAGGCAAGACTATATGCTTGCCAGAAGTCAAATTGTGGTACATCAGGGAACAGCTTGCGGGTTAAAGGCTACTGCTCTTTGCTGTAATGGAAGAATAATCTGTTGCTGCTATAGCCAGTTACAATATTTTAGTAAGTGCTATAAAAGAGAGGGTATTACGCCTGTTCCTTAGCTGTAGGTATCTACCACCAACTTTGACCCTCCACTGTGGCATCTGTCGTAAGGATGCCGCTTTTGTTTCATACGCTTGCCCTGACCCAAAATGGGCAACTCTGAAACCTCGTTTTTCCTCTGCTGAAGTCAATGGGAAAGTGGGGAGGATTCCACCCTTCAAACCAGTGTGTGGCTGTAGTCAACAGGGCTGTGAATATAAGAGAATTTGCACTCCCAGTGGCACAAAGCCAGAGTAGATTAGACTACAGTATTAGAATAAAACCAGACTTTTTTTCCCCCGTAAACTCTTTATGATTTTTATTTTGAAGTGTCTTTTCTTGAATAATAAGAAATTTATTCTTTTGGTTTAAGCATGATCTTGTTCCTTGTAGCAATGAAATATTTTAATGAGGTAATAGCTGTATAATTTCCTCACTGTTTCTTCACAAATACTTCTAATCTTCAAAAGGTCCCGCTTACTCAGATTTTGCAGCTCAAGTAAAATTTAAAATTGAAATAGCTATCTGAAGTCTTTGAGTGTTCTTCGGATGCAAATGCTCCTACATCCCTTTTTAACTAGCTTAATTGGAACAAAAGCCTGATAAGAATAAATGTTCAGAGGTGCCTTTTCTTTGCAGTAACATTTGCTCTTGATGCCTAATTAAGCCTTGTTACTGAAGGTTAAGAAATGCTCCGATATTATAACTCTCCCTGGATATCTTGACAGCAAAAAAAAACCAACCTCATCATGGGAGAAGTCTGATATTCCTTGCCACCCACCTTCCCCTTTTAAAGAGAAATAAAGTGTAAACTGCTTATGAAAGACATAGCAATGACTGGAAATAAATATAAAATATCTCACCACTATAAGTCCAGGTAATAGATATCTTGCGAGAATGTGTGTGTGTGTGTGTGTGGGTGGGTGGGTGGGTGGGTGTGGGTGTGTGTGTGATTGTACATATGATCATTTAGTATCATGGTGATTCATAAGCAGATAAAAGAACTTTTTGCTACCCCTTCATGTTTATAAACTCAAGGAAACAAAGAATGCAATAAAATCCAGACTGGGAAAGCTTCTTATTTCAAAAGAAAATATCTGGTGCTTTTAACTTGTGAAACTCAAAGTAAAAAGATATCATTTAGGGAAAAGGTGGTTGTGGACTAGCAACACTTTCTATGCTTAGCAAGACAGTTCACAGATGCAAGATCATAGGAAGTTCAGATTGAATTCGAGAGATTTTTCTGATCCAAACGTTTTTAGAAAGTAGGACATTGCATTAACTTATCCAGGGAACAAACACAGGGGAGATTCCAACTCTTCTCTGGGCAGCCTCTTCCAATATTTAATTTTTCCTACAATTATTTTTTTTTCTTATATCTTGAAAGAATTTCTCCTAAAGTAGTATGTGGCTGTTGTGCTGGCACTGGACATCCTTGTAAAGCGACTACTCCCATCTATCTATCTATTCCGTAGCTATTCAAAGAGTGTAATAAGATCCTCCTTGAGTCTTCTCTAAGCTGGGCAAACCAAGTTCCTTCAGTCTATCTTTGTATGTCAAGTTCTTAAACCTCCGAACCATCTGGATGGCCTACCACTGGATCCTGTTGAGTTCCTCAGTGTCTCCTACTGGACAGAGTGCTCCTTATGTGGCCTAGCAAGTTTTGGGCAGATTTGCTGATTTGCTCTTGCCGATGCAGCCCAAGGTGCTTTTGGCCACTCTTGCTGCCAGGGCACACAACTGAGGCATGTTTGGCTTGCTGCCTGCCACAAACCACAGGTCCCTTAGAGCAGAGCTGCCCTCCAGCCCCTCCACCTGCAGCCTGTACCCTGTTTGGTATCATCCCTTCCCAGGTGTAAGTGACTGTACTTGTCTTTGTTAAACCCGTGTTAAGGTCATGTAGAGAAGGATACTATAGAGCCTCTGGAAGAGGCTTCTTGGCTGAGGCAGCAAAGAAACTTTTTCCCCTTTAGTTTCATATTGATATATGACTTCATACAATGGGCTTTAGTTATTTCTCAAGTAATTTCTGTCTTTCTAGATCAGAAATCCTGAGGTATTCCACTATGGATCTTGTCCAATTTTGCCATTTTTTTTGCCATTTTTTTTGCTTTTTTTTTTTTTTTTTTTTTAACCTCTTCAGTAAGGTAGACCTTGCCAACCTAAAGCTACCGTCCTGGACACTCTGTAGACAGCAATTTGAGCTTCACAAGGAAGATAAAATCTATATTTTCCCTATTTTATTTTCCCTCACATTTACCATTGAACTGCCAGTGGAAATTTTTCTTTAAAATACTGATTTAAAAAACATTTCTGAGTCTTTATGAACATTTTCTGGCTGTTGTTTGTGCCATTAGTTGATGCTAATACACGGGATGATTAAATGGGTTTACCCTTTTCAGGTACTTGAGTAAAGACAAAGGAAAAGGGAGAAAAGGAGGTTCTGACTGTTCCTTATGCCTACAAGACAATAGGGAAAGCAAGTCTCCATTTTTCTTGGCTGCAGTATATTTTAAAGTGCAAGGTTGCATTCCTGAGTCTAGCCTAGTTTACTCAGAAAATTAAGTGCGAAGGAGAGGAATGGAGAGATGTCTGGAAAGAAACAATCAAACAAACAAACACAAAAACTATGTGGAAGAGATCAGGAGGATCATGAAGAAAGAGGAAAGATTACCAGACCTTCTTCTTAAAATTTCATTAGGAAAGCTGAGGGAGGAGCCTTTATACTGAAAATGTGAATGGAGGTGGCTGAAAKTCTTGAAGATGACAATTAAAATGGGATTTTCAGTATTACATATTACAGAATCAGAGGTTGCTTTGGTAAGCACATATGAAAGGAAGAGGAACAGTTCATCARCTTGGAAGGAACCTGGAGACAAAGAGAAGGAAGGCAACTTTAAAGAAAACTTCTGAAGGCTTACAAAAGGAGTCAGAGAGGAGAAAAATGCTCACAAAAACCATTTTAACTTCTTACTCTTTCTCCATTAAACTTCCTGAYCTACATCTTCTTGAATGGACCGTTCCTGATGTACATATGACACTTTGCTATAAAGGTGTAATGGGGTAGTCAAAGGTATTTTGTCTTAGAAATCCTCTAAACTGCTATTCCCTTTAGCAAACTTTTCTTTCTAGTAGGTATTAAAAGGTCACTGCAATATCCTGAGGTGCTGTTTTTTTAACTTATCTGAAGTAAGCTATAACATAAATCTTGGCATACTGATCAAACTTCAAGGCTTTTGGCTTTTTTACTCTTGAGGTCTTCACATAGTGTGTGTAAATAAATTTCAAACAAAGGTTGAAACCTTACCCATGAGGGTTAGGTATAAAAAATCACTTAAGAAATCTAACGTACTTTGAATATCTTAATTTCTGAAATTTTGAAGCTGTAATTACGGTTCATCAATGTAAGAACTTGGGAAAGTTTCGAGGCTTTGTCTAAAAGGATTTGGTGCCAGTTATAAGACCCGTAGGCTTGTTCATCTAGCTCATCTTGCAGCTTTTTCACTTGTGTGAACATGGACTCACCCCACAGAAGTGACAGTCTGGCTTTTAGTTGACAAAAACAAAAACATGTTGCTTTGATTGCAAATGTATGAAAATGTTTACCCATCGAAGGTTATCTTTTCCCTTACAATTYTATGACTATAGTTATATGGGAAAAGTTAGGTTTTTATGACAAAGACATTTTATGTTTGTATATGTTTTCTCAGTAAAACATACTGGAAAGAGGAAATGTGACGCCAGTAGAAACTTGTATGGTAAGGACAGGTATTATACAGAATTGTACCTCTGGCTAGGCAGAACGCTAGCCTTTAGAGTTGGAAGATTATTGATTTGATTAATTTTCCAAGTTTTGTACTGCTTCATCTAAAAGTGCCGTGCAGAAGCTTATTCATTAGGCATTTAAGAATACATTTTAACGTGTTGATGTGCAGATAGATATCAAGCACAATTAGGAAGGCATATTAACTGTAGAAAATGAAGCAAGTTAGCAATGCTTAGAAGAATAGATGTTTACTTATTCTGTTCTGTTTCTTGTGTAGGTTATTCCCCATCTTCAGGTGATAATGGACAAATTATTTAATTAATAGGCATGTTTTTGTTCCAAATCACAAGGTCAAGAATCTTTGCCTAATGTGTGGGAAAGAATGATACTCTGAATGATTAACATCCAGAGGAAGTTTCTTGGAGTTTATTTTGGCTAGCCTATAATTGATAACTCCCTTGGCTAATGGAATACCAGGGTCCACGTCAGTCACCATTTGCAGAGCTTAACTCTGAAGAGCAGTTATTGGTCACATATGTTGGCCTGTCAACTCTCRTTTCAAAAATGGGATGCAAAATGGCACACAGGTAAACTGTAGAAATTTGTTTTTTKCTTTATCTCTTTTTGCTGTTGTTGAAAGACTTCAATTATAAAACAAAAGAGGAAGAATTCTATAGGTGAAAGTCTGCTTATATGAAGTAGATGCTTATATGAAGTAAGAAGTTCTCTATGCCACATTATTTACATTGTAGGAAGGAGTGGTTTGAAAAGAGAGAAAGAAATTGGGACAACGGGAATAACTGAACWAGTTTTCGTTGCTGTTGTTGATTGTGACCTAGGGAGACAGGCAAGAGGTGTAATGATATTCATACCTAAGGTTGAATATGGATAAAAACAGTGACCTTTTGATATTGTTGATAATACACACTGTAGGCTATATTTGCTTCGGTATAGAATAGGAGGAGATGATACTTACTGTATCAGTAGAGTGATAGCTAAGATTTAGTTTAGGAAAAATATGACTTTCTGGAGTACTGTTGCTAATGGTGATGCAAGATATCAAATCCAGTTTTGATGCCCTCCTACCAGCTAATTGACTATTTATCAGGAATCGGAGTTACACTGGTGTGCTGGAGAGGCTTTGGAAGATTTTGCCACATCTTGGTGTTGTCTGGAAAATGGAGACTAGGAATATTGACCTTCAAAAGATGTTTTGAAGTCCACTTGCAGAAAAAGCAATAAGAACTGATTGTATTGCTTATTTCAGAAGTCATGGCAGTCAGTTGTCAATAGCTTATTCCTTTCCCATTGAGCTGAAATATATACTTTGTCTGGTCCTCTTAAAATAGTACTCTCTTTCCCAGGAATAATCAATCTTCCTTCTCTCCCCACAAAAAAAAATCCTCCAAGCCAATCAACTCGCTAAGACTGATTCATGTTAGATGACAGGGCCTCAAAGTAAGGCTATGTAATTCTGTCCTGGGGTTTATCTAAACAGAGCAATTACTTTATTTAACTTGGCTATAATAAAGTACTAAGTATAATATTGTACATAGAATATGTAAAACAAAAATATTTGTGTTTAATAAAAGTCAGTGATAATTAAAATCATATTTAAATCGTTCCTTTTGACTTATTCATTAAAACATTTCATTCAAGCTGACATACTCCAGTAAAATGTGTCTATTTTGATGAAACTGAACTTCTCAACAGGGAACTACTTTACCATTAAAAGAAATTGATCCATTCTTGTGATCTGTAAATGAAAACGAAACACTGACTGGAATTAAAACATCTTGAGAAAGAGGAGCTGAAGAATTCACATGAATTTTTAAAACCAGCTAATTTCATTGTCAATTGTGTGTCAAATCAGATGATTTATAAAAGAGACATTTTGAAATGTAAAATATGAAATATTTCACTTTTATTAAAATTCATTTTGTTGTTTTTACTGTTGTTCTGTAGTTCAGGAGGAAATGTCCAGTAGTCAGAAATATCCTGATTATAATAATATTTCTTTTTTAATCAGAGAATTACTACTATATTTTACCTATTSTGAAAGAGAAAATGACATTTAACTTTAGACAGCCATGCTAAGCTTATACTATAGTACAGACTTTGCTAGCTACCTTAAAGTAAATGACATGGATGTCTTGTGTTYTCTTAGGCTTTTGTAGCGTGATAAATATCATGTTCACAATTTCAATTCTTCCTCCCTCACCACACCTCTAGGCAGACAGTCACATGCTCATCTAAGAAATTAAGAAAAAAGACCTTTGAAAGTTGCATGGGGCTTCAAAAGTGGCTATGTTCATATTATTATTTTATGATTGTACCAAAGCAGAAAATGATGCAAAATTTAACTGTGATATGCAGATAAGAACAAGGGATTGATTCCAATCTCTAATATACTTCTTTAAATGCCATTCCAGCAATCATATTCTAGTAGYTTAGAAAGGCATACAGAGCATCTAAATCCTGATTACACAAGTAATTAAATGAGTCACAGTATCTCATAAAATATTTAAGGATGATGGTAAAAAAGATCAAAAGCCATAAAAGTCTATAGAATGCCTCAGAATGAGGGAGATAAATTGTGGTTGTCCTCTCAGTGGCAGGAATTCCAAATGATACAAGGAAGTGGACTGTATTCAGGCTATGAAGGAATGCTCCCCCCCGATATAGTCCAAATTCTCAAATCTAACCTGGGAAATATCTGCTCAGACTCCGTATGTGTTGATGAGTTTGAGTATGCAAGGGAGATGCATGGAATACATTTTCCAAATATTAAAAGCCTTTCATTCAGAGGATAAAATACTTCACAGATGCTTTACTATGCAAAAATCTGGCTGTGGTTTAAATCACCATGATAAGGATTGAGTTAGTGGTATTAAGTATGTCGCTGATATTTTTAATATTTTAATTTTTTGCATATTTATCTTTACATTTTAATGCAAGTATACTAAGACAGGAGGCTTGGACCATAATTCAGGAAACTGGGCCAGTTCATGACTCTGTTAAAATTTCACATCTCCATGTGTCCATAACTGAAGGGTTGCTAAAATATCTATCCCTTCCTCTCCCAGAATATCCCAGCTAAATAGAAAGGGTATGAAGTAGATCCCCAGTTCTACTTTCACATGAGTCACTGATCTCTATATCTATTAATCTCAGGATGAGAAGTGGATTAAATTAGGCTATTGATTATAGCGCTTTAGAACCTGTCTTTAATGCCCGTCAAGTGCCCAGAAAGTCAACTAAGCTTTTCTGCATTTCAGCATAAAGCATCATGGAGCAGCATTTATATTCAGCTGCAACCTGAAGAAGCACAGGATTTGCTCCAAGAAATCTTTTTTAACATGACTCCTGTTGTAGTTCATAGAGATAGGCCCTTCCAGGGCATGATTTATTTTGTACTGAAGCCACCTAAATCTGATTAAGTAAATTGCTTCCTTAAAATGACTGTTGAGTATAAAAGGAACCTAGGATTCTTAGGATCTAGTCATCCACAGGTGTCTACATTATGTAGACCTCTGTTTCATCAGATTATTCCAAATTTAGTATCATTTAAGTTTGGCTTTGGCTTACTAACATCAGTTAAAACCAGTTTTAAGATAAATAAACAAGTAGGATAAATCTTGCTTTACCTTGTCTTTCTCTATTTTTTATTGAAGAGATATCTAACTTCTATACATCTAAAATTTGGTGAGATGAATCTCAGCCTTAAAGAGAAGATTTGACAATTGAGTTTGTCAGAATGCCTGACATTGAGTTTGTCAGAATGGTTCTACAGACACTAAAATCTAGATATGATTTAGTAAAGTCCATCTTAAAGTATATTTTACATGCTGCTCTATAATACTTAGTCATAATGAACTGAGGGCAGGAACCAACAATTTAATTTCAAACATTTTAATTTCAAAGTATTTCTGCCTTGCAAGTTGTTGATATGGCTAAGAGGTTGTGATAAATGGAGCCAAGTGTAGTTGGAGGCCTGTGGCCAGCAGTGTTTCCCAGGGATCAGTACTGGGCCCCGGACTGTTCATCTTGTTCATCAATGACTTGGAAGAGGGCACAGAGTGCACCCTGAGCATGCCAAGCTGGGTGGCATGGCCAACACTCCAGAGGGCTGGGCTGCCATTCAAAGGGACCTATAGACAGGTTGCACAGTTGGGCAGAGARGAACCTCGTGAGGTTCAACAAGGACAAGTGCAGGGTCCTGCACCTGGAGAGGAATAACCCCAGGCATCAGTACAGATTAGGGGTTGACCTGCTGGAAAGCAGCTTCATAGAGAGGAATTTGAGAGTCCTGGTTGACAGCAAGTTAACCATGAGGCAGCAGTGCCCTTGTGGCCAAGAAGGCCAATGGGATCCTGGCTGCATCAGGAGRAGTGTTGCCAGCAGGTTGAGGGAGATGATCCTGCCCCTCTACTCAGCTCTGGTGAGGCCGTACCCGGAGTATTGGGTGCAGTTCTGGGTTCCTCAGGACAAGGGGAAAGTGGAATTTACAGAGACAGTCCAGCATAGAGTGACAAAGATAATTAAGGAACTGGAGCATCTATCTTATGAGGAAAGATTGAGCTAGACCTGTTTAGCCTGGAGAAGACTGAGAGGAGATCTGATCAATATGTATAAAAGTACCTGAGGGGAGAATGTAGGGCCAAACTCTTCTCATTGGTGGTCAGTGACAGGACAAGGGGCAATAGGTCTCATTCTCTGGAGATCTTCAAAACCCGCCTGGATGCCACCCTGTGCCTCATGTTCTAGATGTCCCTGCTTAAGCAAGGAAGTTGGACTAGATGATCTCTAGAGGTCCTTCCCAACCTCAAACATTCTGTGATTCTGTGTAAGGGCTATATTATATCTTTCAGGTATCCTAATAGGAACCAAACCCTTTGAYTACAAGTGTTGCCTAATTAATACCACACATCTTTATTTTCATAAATCCGGACTAGGGACATAAATCCTAGGGACATAATTATCTCCTATAYACTCAGTGCCTTCCCTTCTCATTCCCATGCTTTAGCTCCCATATGCTCTGGTCCTGAAACCATGTTCTGTGCTTCCCAGATTTGTGTCCTCTTTAATCCCCGGTCAGATTTGGCCAAATGTGCCAAGCTTTTKGCATACTCATTCTCCCTGTCCACACTAGCAAGGCAAGTGGGACCAGTAACAATGGATCCAGAGGGCAAAATATTTGGTGCTGAGAACCAGACACTCAGCCTGTGTGCATTTTACTTKGCATTCATTGTAGTCTGGTCTTGGAGACTGAATAGGCAAGGGCTTCAGCTTTGCAAAGGAACAGGTATCCTTGCATTAGCATATGCATTTCAATATCTCATTTCCTTAATGCTGATTGCCAAATCAGATGCATTCTGAAAGATAGCATTAACATGCTAACTAGTTAACAAGATAATTAACATGTTAGTAAGCAAGCTACCCACAAACCCCTTAAGAGGCACACCTCTTTGACTRTCCCTCAAGTAGGTTAGTATAACAGTCTGACTTAGGCATTTTGAGCACAATAATAAGTGAAGTGTAGGCTTTGAAGCAGGAAGATGAGACCGAGTCAGGCTGAGACAGAGAGGAGTACGCATGCTCTAAAATGTTACAGTGCTAATCCTTGCAATTTCCTCCCCGGGCTTTGTTGCCAGACCCCTAATGGGGCCTAATTATTCAGACTTCACTCCCTGCCTTCCCAGGCATCTGCTTTGAGCAGAGCTGCCTCATTCTTCGTTAACAGGGAGCTGAACTGCCAGAGACAGCTAGTGTTTCTTCAAGGTGGCAGGCAGTTTTTCACTACTAAAACATTGTAATTCAACCAAAGGTATGGAATATCTTCTGACCAAGGATATGAATGTGTTTAGGAGGCTATACTGTTCACAAGTATGGGAGTATTGTATCTGTATTGTATTATTTCTTATCTCWGCAAAGTGTGGAAGAATCTCCTCTATAGAAATGCTCAGGGGTCCATAAAGGCACTGTTGTTTCTTGGAGTTAGTGAGGCTATGAAACGCATGAACTTTACCCCTTCCCTCTACAAAAGGTCTGCCAATTCTATGAATTTTAAATCCATGGGAAATTTTTGTTGCCCACGGCTGTTGAGTTTCAATGGCTAGAGCTCTTTCTGAAGTTATGCTTGAGTGCTGTTTTCTTTTTAGCTTCTTCCAAAATGACACCTTATGCTTTTCCTTCAGTCATAAAGCTGAGATAAAGATGAACAAGTATTCTCTGTTCAGACAATGCTCATATATAATCTGGTCTGTTTGACTGTTTGAATGTCATGATTTAATGCCAATAATCCCAAGAAATGCTAAGATATATTTAGTAATTTGGTGTTTTTAAATAAGCGAATAAAAAGCGTGATACTGTGATCCATGCTATTCCTCAATAGCACATACAAATGAAATGGACTGTCTGGGGCTAAGGCACAAGAAAACTGGAAATGTTTGCTGTGTAATGATCCATGCATGGTAAAGACTGTAAGGAATGGCTGGCAGCAAAGAGCTATCTGCAATGATGTAGTCATTTTATGTTCCATTAAGGTCTTGTTATTTTAGTATTTAAACAAAATTGTGCTGCAGGAAAATATGGAGCCTATCGTGTAACTCAAACTTCAAAGCATGAGGCTATCATTTAGAAGAATTACATCTATCATATTCTGATTTTTTCAGCTGAGAACTTTGGAGATGAAAGGGGGGGAAATTTTTATTCAGGAAGGAAACTGTGGCATACTGAGCACTGCAAATATCAAGACACACTGAGAACAGATGCAAACAGCACATTTCTGGCCATGTGACTGCAACTTCATTTGTGCTTATATAAGATAGACACAGAGAACAGCTTATATTTTCAGGAGGAACTGGTAATGGATTAAACAGACTTTTTTTTTTTTTTTTTTATTTAAAGAGTATCAAGCACTTAACTCCCCTGAGAAACGAAAGACAAGCTGGATATTCAAAAAACATATTATTGTATGCCTTTTTGTAAATCATTATATATCCTCATAGCAGAAAGAAAGGGAAAAATGAAATTTGCTTTCATTAACAATCCAGTTTTCCCATCTTTATTRTAAACCAATAACCAAAACAATTCCAAGATCCATCGATGCTACCACACTGGAAATTCAAAGATCCCAGTTACAGAGTTCAGATCATTCTCCAGAGCCGTATTTTCTTTGGTCAGGAAGGTAATGCCTTGTGCCAGGCCATTTATCCATTTCCCCATTGGGAATTTGGCTTTCCTGCCAAGATTAATTCTCACACATGTTCCTAACTTGAAATGTATCTGGCAAAACCCACAAATAGGTCTTGTGTCCAGATTTCAGTCTGCAGTGGTGTGTCCAGATTGACAGACACAGAAGTATTTTCAAAGAGGCTGATGAAAGGATCCTGTTGTCATACTTCTAACCAGTGAAAAGTGCTGCAATTCTTATCCCCTGCTTGTCTTCTTTCCAAATTTCTTTCACTGGTGCATCTGTGTCTTTCCGTAGCCAAGTTCAGTTGCCCCACACAGCCCTATCCTGCTCTAGATTTGAGAGACTTAATGTGAAATTTATCTCACAGTGCTAGACAACTCGTTTTCAGCTCTCTAAAGGCAGGCGTGGCAAATTCCACCCTTAGTGAGGCTAATGCTCCCTCTTGCTCTTGGGTGGCTTTCTCAGGCTCAGCTTTCAGGCCAAAAGAGAATTTTTCTCCTGTAGCAGTGCAGAACCCAAAATGACTCACAGGCTAGGAGGCCCACCTGAAGGTTTCTCAAATCAGGTCCTGTCAAATGCAATCAAATACCGACCTTGAAGTCATTCTGTTGATTGCTACTTCTGACCTGTGTGCATGTGCGGGTAGTACGAAGGAGCTTCCTACCTACAGCGTTTCCATTCTTCSTGGACTGGTATAGGAAGAGGTAAATATTGCCTCCCTCACAGCACTCTGCCAAGCTAGTCACAAAGCAGTTGTCCTAGAAAAGGAAGTCTGCTGCTAGTGAACGACTGCAATCATACTATCCCTTTCTGTTCCCCACGCGTGCAGATAGCAATCAAAAGAGGGTTTGGGAATATTGACAAGAAAAAAAAAAAAAAAAAAAAAAGTAAGCTGTGACTAAACTATGTCTCTGAGTTTAGAAATAAAGTGTATCTTTTTAGTATGGACTTCTATAATATAAGCATAGGTCTGCTTGTGAAATGTATAGGTCATAAGAAAGATTATAGCCTGACTTCTTTGATTAAGATACATAGTAACAGAATACAAATCTATGTGGGAGAGTGCTTTAGAAGACTATATTTTAAAAATGTATGTTCCTCACACATTTGTGTGTGTTCCTCAGAACAAGTACTGCTGAAGGTACTAGAACTTCCAAGCAAGCAATTCATTGTCAAAAATCTAAGAACTGGTATGCTTCGTCTGGTGATATTTATCTTCAGATTAGACAGAACAAATCTTCTTTTTAAGCCCTGCTGGCCATTTGAGCACTGGTCTGACTCAAAGCAAAGAATGATATTTATCGGAGTATCTGAAGTGCATGGTTCGTAGTACATAAATACTATGTTTTGAATGCTTTAAAATCTCTGGATTGTCTTTTTATATGTTATTTCAAACACTATATTTTTTGCATCTGAAATATGATGCTAGGGTATCCATGCTCCAATACAGCATGAAAGAATGAAGCATAGGTTTTCCATTTTATTGGGATTTTTTTTTTTTTTTTTTTTTTTTTTTTTTTTTTTTTTTTTTTTTTTTTTTTTTTTTTTTGTGCTTGTTTATTTTTGGTAGTGGTGGTGGCAGTGAGGAAATGCTGCTGCATAAATGATGTCACTCATTGAATGTTGGTTCTGACTGTBAGAATGTCTAAATTTCACTGCCTGGACTGTCAGTGACAGGAATGCTAGATGCTAGCAATGCCACTAGCATACACATCAATAATTCTGTTAAAAATAATGTTATATTCTTTATCCTGAACCTGGGGTATAAAACCTGAGTAATTTAATTTATTTACTGGAGTCTACAAGAGAGTATCATTCTAGATATTGTGGTTGGTTAGCTGAATTTGGACTTTTTCTTGCTATAGTTGAGTCAGTTCAAGGATCTCTCACACACAAGTGCTTTGGTTTTGTTTCTCTTGTTGTTCCTGCTTTTTATATGCACATTATRTAGAGGCTTCTGCATAATAGAGGTAACATCTAAAGATGGGCTGATAGTACGTTTTAATGGTAAATAAGCTTTTTAGTTATAAAGCATTCTAATCCCATCTTGATTTGAGGGCAAATGGTCCAGCCCATCTTCTGTTTAAAGATAATTACAAAGCTTTGCTTGTCTACATAATAAAGTACTGAAAAAAGAAGGGGCATGGCATATCATAGAATCAAATTTTAGTACTTTTATTTCCAGAAATGGTAATTCTTAAAACACCAAAATCACAAGCACTTGTACAATATAAAGCTGCAGATCTTACTAATGTTTTTTATTTGAACAGTAGCACTTCAACATTTCAAGTAATTTACAATAAAATAAATGGCTAATGAAACAGCTTCTCAGCTATTGTAAAGGTACTCTGCTGAGYGTATGAGAGAGAGAGAGATAAAATTGTGGCATGAGTGTACATCAAAATGAAGTATTAACGCTCTTTTCTTCCTAAGAGTTCAAAATGCTCTGCTCCTATGGGATTTAATGTAAGTGATGCTGGATGTTTAGTCTACAGTCTTCCATTCACCTTTGAAAAGCCTGGGTTGTAATCTGATTTAGGTGACAACTGAAAGAGCTCAGTGGCCTTAGTTTAGTCCCTTGTTTACAAAACCAGCACCACACAGTTAACACAGTGCTGTGAGAAGCAGGACATGGCAATAATGGGCTCCATTTTTGGGTAGTGCTGGTAAAATTGCAGCAAAAGAAGCATGGAGTGTAAACTTGGCTATAAAAATATTTTAAAACATCCTTCCTTTAACCAGAACAAATATTTATGGAAATTATGCAAAGTCTTCTCCATTTGGTGGATTGCCCTTATTCTCACAGATAGTAACACTGTTCTGCAATATAAATGGCAAAATTTTGGGCATTGCTATATGAGAAATCTTCTGTAGGTAAAGCTGCATTATAGAAGAAGTGGCTTGCACTGTTTTATTAAAGATCTAAGTATGGCAGGATCTGGCCAGATGTTGTTAGGTGACTCTCAAGCAGGAAACTGCTAGGGTAGGAAGATGCCAGCTCTGATAAAATCTTTGAGCATCTGTTTACATCTGACCCATACTGGAATTGCAGTAGGAATGRCAGGGTACTGCAAACCTCTTTGCTAAAATAAATAAATAAATTTAAATAAATGAATATTGGAATAAAGTAAAACGTAGACTTAAATGATAACAGCAGCATAAAGAAATTATTTACGAAAAAAGATGCTTCTAGTCCTGCATTATTTAATTCTGAGAGAAAAACTCTGTTAAGGCTATTGTTGTCTTTGAAATGCACTGTGGCAGTTAATTCCATTTTTGTAACCAAGTATAGATGAAAAGCTATGCAGCGCAACCATCAGTAAAGGTTTTTGCAAAATACAGAATAGACATACCAGAAGAAAGAGGTTTAGAGTTCAGCACTTCAGGGGGCTAATGTGTGCTAAAGCTACTGCTCGAATGGACCATAGCTTAATCCCTGCACTGCCAGTCAAGATAGTGATTAAAAATCACCCATCCAAGGAATTGCTTCTGGATGTTGACATGCCGGGTTGTGGGGATGGAGCAAGGGGGGTGGAAAAGCAGAGGGTTTATGTGTGTATGGCTGATGTTTGAGCAGTTGAATTTCAAGAAGAGAGAGGGGAAGAGAGGGAAAAAAACTTGGCTGGCCCCAAGGGAGAGAAGAGAGAGAACAAAGCTCCCTTCAGTAAACTCAGCCAGTCACATAGGCATAATTTCTGAGTTCCTCACAAGAGAGTTTCCCTATCACTCGCCCATAGAGAAAGCAAGATTGTGAAATCAAAAGGCAGTACTGGAAAAAAAAAAAAAAAAGAAAGAAAAAGAGAGAAAGGCCAGCTTTTAAAAGAGGCAGGCTTTATACTGAAATAATAACATTAACAGCAATAGCAAGGCCTGGTGAAGCACTTGGTGGATATTTTAATCCCTGCCTTCCTAGATACAGAGTGTGTACAGTTTTTTAAGTAGTTTCTTTGTGTCAAAGAAGCTTAGTATTGGTGGCAGAATAACATAATCTTTAATGTGAAAAAAAAAAATTACCCTTACTGGTAATCCTGATATTTAGATAATATCTTAATTTTACTTGCATATTTATTCATTGGATACTTTGCATCCAAGTACAACTGAAGCACTTAAAAAAAAAAAAACAGGAGAAGATATAGTTTATTTTAACTAAAATTAAAATTTACAGGCTTTACATCCTCTAAGCAGTAAACCTTTAAGTAAGCGATGGCTGTGCTGTAACTTTTTTAAAACCAGTATGGTTGCTAAAACATTTCATCTCTCAGCCTTCCTTGCACATCTTACTCATGTACTCATGCTAAACGGGAGGAGAATGTGTTGGTTTCTGATCTTTTCCAGAGATCACCACACTGAGTGGCTGGAACATTCATCTCCTTGAACAGAGAGGGTAACGTATTGCTGCTGATGGAGACATTTTAGCCCTGTGATTTATTTCAGATTACCTGAAACACATGGAGTCCTTAAGGGGCATACATTTTAAGTAGAACAAAGCAGGATGCCGTAAATTACTTTCCTCTGTACTTTACATTCTTTTCCTTTGAAAGTGAGGGAAAAAAAGGAAAATCTTGTCAAATATATACTAAATTGGCAACAAAGAAGGCCTCTCAGAATGTGGTATATGGCAAAATTTAGGAATACAGATGAGGAAAAGAGTTCTATGTGTTCTGTTTTCTGCTGCAAAGTAGTTCCAGTGTGTTCTGCACATTTGTGATGGCAAACATCAGTTTTATACAGGATCATTCTTAGAGTAACATTCATATTCCAGTTTTTCCCCTGCTTCAGGAACTCTCTTCATTGCTAGATTAAAGGCACCCCAAGGTGAGGAGGAAGCTCTGCCAGATTCTCCTGCTATCACATTTTCCTTGATATCCTGCTTATGTGTTTTGTACAGGAGAGCTCTCATGCCTCTCTCTAGGAGTTTTCACTAGTCATTCTTCTCTAGAGAAGTCTATGATTTACAGAAAGAATGCATTCTAAAAAAGTTTTATATAATTAATAAATTAACAAATGAAGTGTCCGTATGAGGCCCTTGCACATTTGCAATGCTGGTAGAGTTGAAAGACCAGCAAAAAATAGAAATGGCTTCCATATTTGTTTGAAGTATGGTTCTTAAGAGGTTGAAATGAAAGCTGCTGAAAGGTTTAATGCATATTTTAGATACTATGCAAAATCGGGCAAAAGCAAGCTACTGAATTCAGACTTTGCTTCTTGCCTTTGTGTGTGTATTTTTATGTCATTTAAATGGAATCTCTCCTTACCACTGAATCTGGAAGTCCTCCACGTGCATTTCCAGTGTCAGTGGAAAGTGTCAAAGGAAAGAGGAAATGTACACTGGAATAAGCTCTCCCTGTTTTTGCTTGGCTTAAGTGTATTTGACCTCTATGAAAGTCCTGCCAAAATGCTGGATCATTGAAATGTGACGGGAAAACAGGGATGTGAGCAATCTTTAAAAGAATTGACTTAGCCAGCGGCAACAGTGGACTGGTTATCAGTTGATCTGTTCAAAGTATTAATATGCCTTTCCTTTCAGAGAGGATTGGTAAATCTATATGAATTTCAGGCACCTAAACCATGCTGATTGTACTGGCTTTCTCCGTATTAATGAAGGAAGAGATGGTTACCTACCAAGGGGATTCTATTTCATCTATTTTGGAAATTTATCTCTGGAGGTAAACCCAGGTGCTCACCTGGCTCCATTCTCTAAAGGGAATATTTGCATCTAGTTAAAATTATATACCTAGCTTTCACATGGATAAAATTAGAGTTTTGCTCTGAATCATGTGTGCAGGTATCTACTATTCCATTAATGACTGAAAACCTAACTTAAGTGACATAACCCTGCACTATATGCACTTTCTCAGACTAAATTTTTAACAATGCTTCATGCTATCTAGGTCATCTCATCTGCGGCATCACAGATAACTGAGGTTGTCTTCTCTCAAATGAAGATGAGAAGAAAGCCTGCTAGAAATCAGGATTGAAAAAATCACATCATGACTTCTAGGTGTGATGAATGCCATGGCACTGCTGTGCTTGTTTGTATCTATATTAGTGACAGGCTTTGGGGAAAAAGGAAACTAAAAAAGGGAGTGGAAGAGCAGAGCCCTTAACGTGTCATTCTCACAGGACATAGTGAATAAATTTCATATAACTTCCAATAGCAGCAAAAAGCTATGCTTTGCAGCATATGATAGCTACTTCTTCTCTTCAGCACCTCAAGAAATGAAACATCTATTAATTATTTCTTATGGCTGGAATGGAGATAATAAGCGTTTATGTTCTGTTAGGGGATTGTTTCAGTTAGGACAATAAAAGCAGAGACAAGATTGAGTTGATCCTATAGAAAATGAGGTGAGGCATCTGTGCTTTTGTTTTCATACATAGTTAGAGATGTGGAACTCTAGCTGCCCTGTTGAGATGAAAAAGCAAACCAAATTGATATGTGCATCCTTACAACCACTTATAAGAGTGTCTGATTTCAAAACTGCTACAGTCAACCAGACTGTTTTCCTGGAAAAATTCTTCTCAGGTAGCTCTTGAGCCCAGATTCTTTTTGCCTCACAGGGCAAAATATGACACAAAAATGATCAGGAAATTGAATTTATCACAGTGTCACAGAAAGTAATGCAGAAGAATCTAAAGGAAGATTGTTTCCTACACCTACTTCTCCTTTCTCATTTTTCCCTTTTTCCTTTTCTTTATTTTTCTTTTCCTTTTCCTCTTTTTCTTTTCAAGTCATGCTAGGATTTTTGGATGTTGCTCAAGTGATTGTGTTGCAGTATGCAATATGGGGAACACCAACTACCACCTGGAGCTGCTACCTTGTGCAGCCAATGCTGAGTCTTCCTAGATCACAAACCAGAGATGTATCTTAGTGTGGCTGGTATTAATTAGATGGAGAAGGAGGGGTGGAAAGAACAAGAGAAGAACAGAGATGTTATTGCAACCCTTAACTTATAATACATGCAAATGAAAAAGTAGAGAGGAGACTTGTGGATCATCAGGGCTGTGGCTACTGGCAAATGAAGATTTAGCAAAGTCTGTAGGAGTGTGGCTAAGGAACAACCCAATACATTGGGTTGGGTTTGTTTTTTTTTTGTTGTTTTTTTTCTTTTTTTTTTTTTTTTTTGCTTTGTATTTTTTGCAGTCCAGTAACTATTTTTCAAGAGACTTCAGTTTTCTCTATTTGATCTAAAAAAGCCAAGTGGAATGAATTAGTGATAGCTGTGGCAAATGACTGTTCCTGGAACAGAAAATTGAATTTGCAAGTGATATTGAAGGACAGCTTTCTTGTGCAACATGTCTGTGAAATTACCAGGCTACAAGTCCAAAGCTTAAAATTAAGCTGTGGATCTTATTGCTGTGGGATGTTATGAAGGTCCAAAGTATGCAATAACTCTSTAGGGAAAGCTCAGTGGAAGAAGGGCACACTGGTGGTAGTTCAGAGATATTCACACAGAAGCTTTGGTTTGTTCCTCTGTTTGCTCTTCAGTTAAACATCTTCTACATGCTGTAGCCTGCCCATGGCAATGGTGAAAAGGAGCATTTGGTTAATGTATCATGACTATGAAAAATATGTGTGTACAAAGGAAATTTAGGTTCAAATGGATTAAAATGTAATAGCTGGAATATGTATTATTCCTAGCTGACTGAGTGGTGTTCTCTCATGGCATTTTAATATCAGTCTTGTATGATATTTACCTTTTGAAATAAGTATTTGCATGTGTGAAGACCCATTTGTCTATAGACACTTTCAGCTTCATGCCCTTATCAATTAGACAGCTGTATCATTCCAAGCCATAAAATTTCATGCTTTGGATGTAGAAGTTCATAAAAATTCCACCCCAAGGATGTTACTGCTTAAAAAAGTAGTTGTTGCGGGGGGTTCTTGTTGTTTTCTCTCAAGTCACTATTGGAACTTATTTTCTTAAATTTTCTTCTGCTTAGGCTCAAATCAATGGAAGAGAGATATTTACATGACTCCATAACTTGTAATTTAGCAGTGAGATTTGATTGTTCTTTCTAGATGCAGGTGCGCTATCCTGGCAAACACAGACAAGAGAAAAAAAAGAGTAAAGAGCATGGCACAAGAGGAAAGTTGCCAGATTTAATTTTTATATATATATGTAAAGGTTAAATATATATATTTAAAAAATGGTTGCTTTGTTATCCAATATTGGTGTTTATTTAATTTCTTGCAAATCGCATATTCTTAAAGAGAGAGTGTGATTGATGGGATTAATTGGAGTTATATGTTTAACGAGTGCCCCTAGCTGTAATGATCTCATTAATTAAAACTTGAACTTCATAAGACAGCTTTTTACAATCCCTATAAGTTTAGAAATTTTCTGKTTTTTTTATTCTTTGAATTGAGGAAAAATCAGATGAGTAGGTCAGTAGTGCATATGAAAATTAATATGTAATATATATGATAATGTGATTTATATTTCTTTGGAGAATCGGGAAAAAACATAAATCAACACATAAGTCAGGTATAATCACTAAGGCCAGCCTTTGTGGAGATATCTTCAGTATCTGGAACATCTGGAAGCCTGAGTTTAAATTCATTTTATGAGAGGTTACATGAACTAGTTCTGAAACAAAATGTAGATCAAGGATATCACTGAAAGATGCTTTAGGCATTTTGCTTTCTATTGAGAGCATTGAATATCTCAAATCATCTTCTTTACATACTTGCAAATGTGCATAGTAAAATAATGTATCTCTTAATTTTAAAAAGTATTAGGAAAATAACATGAGGAGGTATCTATGTAGTTAAATCCAAGATTAAGATCCTTTAGCCTTTGGCAAATGCAAAACACTCTTGCATAACTCAATAGGCACTATGCTGATAAATAAGGATTTCTCTTCTCTGATACTTTGCTCTGTTTGCAAGATTTTATTGTTCTTTATTAAGAGAATATATTATTACTTATTAGTAATACATTTCATGGCTACTCAATTTGATAATATTTCTCATAGATAGTCCTCATTCATTTAAAGATATACTTTAGGTTAGATTATAGGTTTTAAAGATAGGTTTTAAAGATAAATCTATAAAGTTCATCAGGAATACCTCTGGAAGACAATCAATATAGCCTTAGGACTAATTTCATTAGCATATACTTGCTTTGACTCTAATGCTTCAAGTATTTATCTATGTACTTAATGTTATTAAACATCCTTGGGAAATTGAAGTGTTTGATATGGTGTTTTAGTGACTGCTGTGAGATTCCCTCTACTATTTTCAATCAGAAGAGGTATGCTTAAAGGAAAGTTGTAGAACTAAAGACTCTTGCTGGAAACACAACAAAAATTTCAGATACAATTCACATGAATGGGAAAGATTGAGATTTAATCAAATGATTATATAAATCATTTGTACCACAGAGATTCATTACAATGTAAGTAATATAAATATGAGTGTGTGCAATCCTAAGTTAAAGCAACAGTTTAGTAACTTCTGCTCAATAGAAAGCTTTATGTTTCTATGCATCAAACTTTATGGTAAGTAAGTTTCAGATCAAATGGTCTCAGGCTACTGTTAAAAATCATGCTGTTAAAAAAGCACAGTGCTAAAAACCAAAAAGAAATTTAGTTATACTTTCAGAGCAAAATTGTTTTCTTTATGATGAGCTTGAAGAGACAAACAGTCTTTTGGGTTATGTTTTAAAATTGCTGCAGTAAAAGACATAAAAATGAACAACTTACAGATTTCATTGGGTAGCCTGTATTGTCTATTTTATGGGCAGTATATATACATGTGCACTGACATCTTCAAACATTATTTTTAGAATTTGGTCCTGCTGATCTTTTCGTACTCCTCCTGTATCTTTCCCTTGGGATCCTTCAATCAAACAGATTAGAATTCTGTCCTATATGGTTAATCTAACGATTTAAAACAGATTGTTTAATCTTCTCTGTAATGGCTTCAGTGATCACAGGGAAATGTTGAAAGCAAGTCCTGTGTAGCAGTGAAATGGGATGGGGGGGATAGCTTTTATTTTTCCCTCTCTTTGCCTCCTCCCAGTATTGCAAGTACTTTCTATTGCAAGCAAGAAGAGGTTTTGTCTGTACCTGACTTTGAAGTTTAGAAAGACCTCATTTCTTTTCAATAAGGGAAATCTGATACTTGTTGTTGCAAGTCATAATCTACTCATTTTGACCTGGATCACATGCTGCTACTGAAATTAAAGTTTGCCATTCTCCTGAGATCATTAATGATTTGTCATTCATGTGGCTTTTAGGGACAAATTCAGAGGATACTCAAATCCCAGTGCAAAAGGCAGATGCGACATTATAGGGGCAAATGGCATACCTGTCATTTTCAGTTATTCATCGTAGTCGTGGCATACTTATCCGTGAAACAATAGAAGGGTGTTACAGCTCAAAGAGCAGTTAAAATTAAATAACCATTTGAAGGAGAAATCGTATTAAGCATTTGCATAAAGCAAGCATAAAGCAGTTTCTTTATAGTGTTTGTAATGTGCCACAGGAGCTTCTCTTGCTAACATGAAATTTGCTAATTTGTCCAAAAAGATGGACTGATTTTTCCCCCTTAGTCCTTGATGCACAAAGACCAGCTATGCTCTTTCTCTGCTTGTTTTGTTTGTGGTGGGCAGGGGRGGTGGCTACACAATAACGTACATGTAGGTATTTACCAAGAGCCTTACATGTGTGGTGTGCTGTCCAGAATATCTATGAGGCTGCTCTACTTTTGACACTGTTCAGCAAAAGAAAGAGATGTAAATGTCTTGTGCCTGGCCCCTCTGTGCTTACTGGGCTTGCAGAGAATACAACAAGGGAAGTTAAAAAGGAACTATATTATTATTGAACAATTAGTTACTATTCAGAGATGTTCATCAGGAAACCATGAAATCATATGATTAGCTAAACAGCAATTTAAATGTGTGCATTTTCTTACTTGTGGAATATTAGTATATTTGTCATACTAATTGTTAATCTAATAGCTCCACCATGATCTCATTATGCTATGTTATAGCACTTGCATTCCATATACAGTGAAGCTATTTGGAGTATCAATTGCCTGGTGCCTGACAACAGCATCTATCAATCTGAAATGTATGTCCCTTGTCCATCAAAATGAAATACAATAAAATTCCATGGACTTGAAAAACTAATATTTATATTTTGAACGTGAAATGAGTAGCACAGAGAATTCTTGTATGGAGCAGAAGGCAAAATGGTAAAAAGGAGGTTTCTGAAATTACGTATTAAGATTTCTGAACCAATAGGTAAAAAATCTCATTTTATGGCTTTCTTAAAAACCATCCAGACCTGTTTTCAAGTCCAGCAATTTTACCAAGATCTTTTTTGTATGACTCAACAGCATGACAAGTATACAAAAAAAAGTCAGTAGATTCCARTAGTGAAGCTGAAGCTGAGCTTTGTGCTTCTTCAAATCAGTCCTGATATCATCTAATTAATATGTATAAGTACATGAAGGGGGAAAGTAGGGAGGAAGGGACCAAGCTCTTCTCTGTGGTGGCCAGTGACAGGATAATGGATAATGGGTAATGGGTATAAGTTGAAATGCAGGAAGTTCCATCTCCAGGTGAGGAAGAACTTCTTTACTGTGAGGATGACAGAGCCCTGGCACAGGCTGCCCAGAGAGGCTGTGGAGTCTCCTTCTCTGGAGGTCTTCCAAACCCGCCTGGATGCCGCCCTGTGCCCCGTGCTCTGGGTGTCCCTGCTGGAGCAGTGGGTTGGACTACATGATCTCTAGAGGTCCCTTCCAACCTTAACCATTCTGTGATTCTGTGATTTTGTGATCTTTTTCTAGGATTTTGAGTATTTCATGGAAATAGGATTTCTTATAGTATGATTGGGCACCTCCTGCTTTCCATCCAGCTATTGGGCTGCTGCAGCTCCTATAGCTCTCTGCGTCTTGATTGCAAGGAGCCTTGTAACTGGAAAAATGAGGGGTTCCAGGGAACACAGCTCTGCCATGTGTCGAATTGAGCTGTGTTATTCTGCACTCCCTCAACACCTGCAGTACAGGGAACAAATCCTACCCATGCAGAAACAAAAGACTGCCCAGCAACAAGTCAAAGACTGGAGATCCTGGCATCAGAAATAATTATTTAGAACCCATATATGACGGCACATGGTTATTTTACAGTGGTTTGATASATGTATATTTGATATTGTGTCTGAGCATTATACTATGTTAAATGCAAATATGCTGGCTTACTTCTCTATCACTAAGCCTTAAACTAATTTTCTGCACAACTTGACTGAACTGTGGACGTTACCATTTAAAACCCTGTGTGGCTCTTTGTGATGTTTTAAGAAAGTATTGCTACCAGTTCTCTATTGCTTCCCACTACTGTAAATTATTGCAACTATATTGCATTTTGAGCAATCATTTTTCAGTTAAGCTATTGGACTTTTCAGAGACACTTGTGAGCTCTGGCTTAGCACACATCCATCTGATTTTGTGGTGAAAGTGGTAACTTTCAGCAAAGGAGGGGCAATGACAGCTGAGACGTCTTAAGTTTCCTTAGATTCAGTAGGGCTCTTAGCGGGTACCACAAAGCAGCACCAGCACAAGGTTAGAATATGTTTTTTAAAGTAATCTATTTAATACCTGACACACTGAATTTAAAAAGTGGAAAAGATTAGTATGACAGAGGAGGCGGGTGTTTCTCAGATTGTTTAAATTAAAGCACTGACTTACAACTAGGACAAAATAGCAAATGGGTGCAAGTAGAGGTGTTTGATTCAAGGTCTAATTAATCTTATCTTTTTATTTTTCCTGTATATAAATTTTCTTTGAAAGAAAAACATAGAAGTATTTATGAAGATGGAGACTAGGCAAAAAATACATCGAACTGTTGCAGAAATGCACTTTCAGGCTATGAGTTTGCGACAGCAATTATTTACTTGCATGTCTTAATATGCTCAGGTATGAGCAGTGAAAAGTGTACAGAAGTCTTCATGTGTCTTTGTACAAACACACTCAGACAAGTTTTGAAGGCTTCTGGTGTTTGCTGAAACCTATGCAATGGTATCCTCAATCCATAGAAGCACACATTTCAAGAAACACAGCAGATATAATAACAGAACCAAGACAACTGAAATTGGATCACTTTTTTAATGTGACCACAATGTGGTCCAACAGACCAGCATAGCAGCATTTGCAGGTGACACTGGTCTTTGTGCTAGTTTTTCCCACATATGTCTGGATGTATGTGAGCCATCATGGCTCGAGGGACAATGCAAAGAGCCTGCTTGTTTGCTGAAAGTTCAAGTCTAGGATATGAGCCAAGGAATCCCAAATCCTTTTGGGTAAGACTTGTGCTACAG
Source organism: Nothoprocta perdicaria (assembly GCF_003342845.1). Taxonomy (NCBI): domain Eukaryota; kingdom Metazoa; phylum Chordata; class Aves; order Tinamiformes; family Tinamidae; genus Nothoprocta; species Nothoprocta perdicaria. The sequence goes on from NW_020454194.1 coordinate 1,213,747, forward strand.
CTCCTGCTGGGCTGATTATAACTTGAATTGACTATAGATTACCCAGGGACATTTAATACCACAAAAGGAGTACCAGTTAGCATAATCCCTCCGCACATCTGTCTTGCTTTCTGCATGCTCATTTCTCCAGTTACAAGCTGTCATTCCACACTCATGCTAATAGACATCGCCATAAATAAATAAATAAATAAATAAATAAATAAATAAATAACTTTAAAAACCTAACAAAAAGTATGTACTTGTGAGAGCTCCAGTCTATTGTTTGAAGGAGATGAAATGAATAGGAAATTAAATAATCACAACCCAGTTGTTTATTGTTTCAATGAGAACAGTGTAGACATGTCCATGGAGAAAAGGCCAAAGGCAGTAAAGATTTGAATCCTTATGCTCAAAACATCTGAGGTATGTTTCCCTTTACTTTGCTGCCTTACCATTGTATGAAAGAAAGGCTTTGCAACATGAAAAACAGAGAACACAAGGAAGCAATTCTTTCCTGCTGTTTCCACTTTGCATGAATTTTTAACACCTTCGTTGGAGACCAAATGTCTGGTGTGACTTCAGTCAGGATTCCTCTTGGGCGCTTTACTGAAGTATTTGCCCCATCCGTAGTTTTCTCTTGCAGTTTGTTGCTTGCACACAAGTTTAGCAAAGAGGAAAAATTAAACAACTACTGTCATCTCATGTTTTATCTGCTACATTTCAGAAAATGGGGTCTTCACTGTGTTTATAGAAAGGATTTTTTTTTCTCTGTCAGATATTGAGCTCTTTCAGACTGTCCCCATTTTTGGCAGACTTAATAGCACAATCTTCCTTTGATTGCTTTGCTTTGTTCTTTTTTTTTTTTAAACTAATTTTAGGAAAAAACAGTAAAAATAAGTGAATTGCTTGTTTATGGCATGTTTTTCGTGTGGGATTCTGCCTTTGCAGAACCCCATGGGTTCTGAAATGCTCCTGTTTCCAGCCAGCCTCCCGTTGTGGGCATTAGAACTGCCCTTCATCATCCCGTGCCAGGCTCACTACCCCAGGGCAGCATTTGTGCTCATTGGGGTTACACGGCAGCGCAGCTCATAAGCGACCGTCTTCGGATGGATTGTTGGGATTCTCTATGCGAGGATCCCGTTCTCGTTTATTTTCCACTCCGTTTAGGCTTCCTGTTGAGAGAGAAAGTAGTCAGGTCAGTGAGAAAGGCAGCTGGCTGGCGGAGGGAGCGCTGATCCTGGCGGAGGTGGTTAGGTGGAGCTGGTTTTCCTGCAATTGTAGGGGAGATTTTCCTGTTGTGCTTTGGCGGCGGTGACGGTCCCACAGTGGGAGAGGCGGTCGGCGCTGCTGCGGGACGGCTGGAAGCTGCTGCTACGCCTGGTCCCCCCTGGGCTCCCGGAGCTCTGCGAGCGGCTCAGCGTGCTCCYGGCCTCCGCAGCCATGTCCCAGCCACGAGAAGGGGGACGGAAAGCAGTGGTGGGTATCCGACCTGCTGCGGGCCGGAGACAGTACTGTGGGCTGGCTTGCCATGGCGAGGAATTTGGAAGGGATTTTGTGACATGCTTAACAGTTGTAAGAGAGGAGTGGAGGTTTTTCTGTTGCTCATAATTCCACAGTTCTATAATTGTTGGTAATTCCATGATGAATTGTCTTTTCCGTACTGAAAACTCAGAAAAAGGGGAAAATGTTTTAGTGGTGAGTATTTTTGGTCTATTTTGTTGTCATTAAACTACTAAAACAGCTACAGGGGACATTTGCGTCTTCTACTGTTAAAAGCATCTGGAAGATTACAAATATGTTTTAAAAATATCAGATGAGGGGAGACATATATTTACTTAAGAAGAATGGAAAAATAGAGTAATTCTGTAATGCCCACTACACTTGTTGTGTGAAAGTCTTTCAAGTGCTCCTTTATTTGTAACTGATGATGTTACATAACCTAAAAATACAACATGCTTAAGAATGATGGCCTAGAGACTGTTTTTGCAGAGGATTCACTTTTTGGCACTAGTATATACAGAGTGATAATTTGGTCACTGCAGCTATTTTATAGGTAAAGTCATTATCCATAAAAGCCCATGAAATGGTACATCTTTGGGAACCAAGACTATGTATAGTCCACAGGTATTGAATTTCTAATATGATTTTCCCAGTGCATTATTTCAAGCTGAAAAATTGTCTGAGAACAAGATAAGCTGACATTCAGTCAAGCTTTAAAGTGGATGTTTTAAAACTCTTGGTTAAAAAAAGCTTGATGCTTGAGGTTGCACAGATGCACATCAGTAATTCTTTTAAGATCACTACTCTCTTACCAAAAATTGACTTGTGTGTTGACAGGAAACATATGACTTATTCTAGGGKTTTTTTTTAGATGAACTGTAAGACACTATATTTTGTTGATGAGTAATACCTCAAAGGGATGCACGTAAGCTATTGTTTTCTCTTTTCGTGCTATCTTTAAAACTATTTTGTGGATGACATTGAGAACCTTATTCTAAGAGGACCATCTGCAGTATTGATATAGTTATGCAGAAGTGATTGCTGGCTTTGGTTATTTTTTCACACTCCTTGAGATGTTCTAAAGTCTTACAGGACAATTCATTTGAGGGCATCAAATAAACTAGTAACTAGCTCAGACACCAACAGTTAGAGGATGCCTTGCATATGCATGCTTCTGTGCATATATATTTATATTGTGTTTTTTCTATTCCCTTTTTTAAAGCCTAACCTTCCTATATCCTGACACTGCAAATGCATGTTCCATTCTTTCATACAGATATGAAAGGCCCTCAGCAAGGCCTTTTCCCAGAGCAAGAACTCGGTGAGCGTAGGAGAAGAACCAATCAAACAAAATACTATGTTGAGACTTAGGGATGAAGAAAATTAGGAGATTAACTAACAAAGGCACTGTACAACTACAGCTCAAAAAAGCAATACTTGTATTCAACAGAGTGATCCTAAATTTAGTATTGGAGTTTCTGGCTTTTGTCCATTTTTTTTTCACTTCATATCAAGGGAAGCACATGTGAACTAGATCATTTTTTTTTCTCATGACTTCACTAGCTAGATTAGACAATTGATTTTGTATGATTCCCTAATTTCAACTCATACAGCATCTCTCTGGTCATCAGTAGGATTTATAATTAATACTATTTACCAATTTGGTTTCTAAACTGAAATTTATTTTACTGATACAATGCAACTCTCTGGTGCTCTTAACTCCTTAGTTTAAAGCAATGAAGTTTTGCCATATTGTGGTTACCAAAAACCTGTGAAACAAGGTTGTGTGGCTGTGGTTAATGATTGGTTTGTCTTAGGTCTTTAAAGAATTTATAAAAGATTACATTCAGAAAATGATATGAAGGCATAGAAGAAAATATTTGAGATCACCAGTGCTTATTGTAGTACTTGTGATTCTGTTAAGAAATATTTTCTCAAGAAGTAAAATGCATGTGGGTGTTTGCCTCTGGCAAACAATAAATCATTACTGATTCTTTGCAAAAAAACACCAGCTGACATGACTTGGAAAGCGCTCAAAAGAGGTTAAGTGGAAACTTGCCACCTTCTTAGGATTTGGCTCTATTAACAAGGAATAAAGATTAAGACTTTACATCTCATTCTAAGTGAGGGGTGGTACCTCTCCAGACAGACWGAGTTGCGATGCCAAAGCCTGGGGTGTTCCAAGACAGAAGGGCATCTTTGTTAATCACTACACATAGTTCAGTTCATAGTTCCTAGTTCACAGTTCAATAAAAGCATCCAGGAAACATCATAAAGCAGAAATATAAAATAATTTAAACAAATCTCCCATTATGGATGCTATTTTCTTTCTGTTGACTACCAAGTGAACTTATGAGACCAGTTCAGAGYAATGCCAGCCTTTGCAGTTAGGAACCCCTACAGAGTGAGAGAAAATAATAGGTTTATAATATTTGTTCTGCTGYTGATTGTTCTGCAGCTTTCTGTTCTGATGTATAGGACCAAAGAGTACTCCTGAACTCATGGTGCTAATGGAGAACAGCAACCCCCTTCTCCTAGGTGGGGTGGACGAAGCGTGTTTAAGGTGACCACAGTGACAGCAATAGGACCAGCAGAATTCCCCCCAGAGAAGGCCCCCAATGCCTGTCTCTGTGATGGCTCTGCTCCCCAAAGGGAGAAGCAGCCCCTGACTGCTTAGGCTATTCCTGGGCTGGAGGAAGCAGTATTGAGTGTTTCCTGCATCAGTGGCAGGGGTTTCTAACTATATCTGTCCCCTAAAATATGAGATTACCTTCAGAACATAGATATAATTTGTTCATGATCCTCTATACTCCCCCCAGTTCACAGTTAATCTTCCCTTTTAATTATCTGATTACAATCTTTATTTTTAAATACATCTTTGATCTTCTGCAGTTGAAATGAGTGTACAGAGTACAGGAGGCATAAATTGGAATGAGCTTCTCAATGTGGGACAGTGGAGGTATTTAGAAATCAGCATATTGCAAAGTTATTAGTCTTTGTGACTAAAATGGGTAGAATATAACTCAGAATGTGTGTTTACTCCTTCAACAAAACAAAAACTCTTTATGGGCATTTTAACAATCACTCATGAGGAGCAGAAAGCAAGACAGTGAGATGCTGACACTGCACCCTGTAAATCARTACGGATAGCTGGAAAGCACAAAGAGCTTTATTTAGCCTAAAGATCACCTTATAAAGCCAACTTTCAGTTTGTTTAAATTCAGAGCCCTTTTTGGCAGATGAGGTCATATCTTTATATGTGTTGTATTTCTTGGTATATGTCTTGCTGCTCTTTTAGGCTCTTTTTGATAAGAAAACAAGCCTTGGGGTTCCTCCTTGAGAATTGGTAACATCATGCTATTATACAGATGCAAGTGATGATTATGAACTTAAATAGTAGTTAGAATCCCCTTTACTTGGCCACAGGGAAAGGATTTATAGCACAGCTTTCTGGGAGAAGAATGCAATGATTTCTTTAAACCATCTTAAAATCTTACCTAACATTTTTCAATATAGCCTAAGGGCTGCAGTGTTTCCAAGGAGCACTAAATGGCATACCAGTGTGGGTGAACATACGTGATTAGAAGGAATGTGTTGAACTACTTCTGGCTATTTCTGTAGCTATATCATCTACACTAAAAATCAGGGAGTACTGCATCACCTAAGGTGTTACTMACACAAATGAAATTCTCAGCTGGGGAGAGGCGAGAGGTTTCCAGTCCTTCTGTGCAACCCAAGCTATACAAGAACAAAGGGTGATTTTGGTGTTTACTACTTGGGTAAACTCCTGTTACCTTCCTCTTCCTGCAGAATAGCATCCTACATCTAGGAAAGGAAAGAACTGCTTGGGGTAGAAAGTGATTTGTCCCCCCTGGTAAGACTCCCACAAGACACCTTGAGACTGCTGTTGTTTCCCATACTGCCAACATCCAGACCCACCCAGATGTGGACCCACCTCCTCTACATGTGCTTTTGTGTGGATGGGATAGACTCCAGAATAAACGCCAATTTCTCATGTAAAGGGTATGATGTTGGAGAAGAGATTTTTGGAACAGACATTGAGGCATAAATTGTTAGAAGGTCACCGGTAATGCCAGTAGACCTGTGCAGTTTCACATGTGCTGAAGATTAAATGAGCCTTTGTTTTCATTCCCCCAAAGCATTTTGAGGAAATATTAAATCTTGTATCTAAAGAATGTAAAGCTGTAAGAGTTGCAAGGATATCAAAAATAAAGGTCAAAAAGCATTCCAAATGCATACTAGTATAGATTTATGCACATGTGTATAATATTATATCTACTATAATATTATAGTTAGCATTAAACCAGCCATTTATTGATTGCTTTGGGATTTGCAGGACATAGCCAGTCCTGATTTTTTTTCCTTGCCAGTTACCATTTGTGGCTTAGTTATTGTTTTAGCTCCCATGAGAAGAAGTATGTGATGTTGTGTCAAAGATCTTAATTTTGTGAGATGTTCCTGTATCTCTGAATACCATACAGGATTTACCTTTTAGAAAATACATTCTACTGCCAGCATGCAGGTTAGCCAGAGAACAATGTTCTCAAGGCTTTGTATCACTGTAGTGTGGCAGATGTGCTTAACAGATTAATATCCTTAGATTAATATCCTTTAAATGTTACACACATCTAAACATCATGTACATGTTGCATGTAGATTGCATACAGACAAGGCAACTCATCATTTGCACAGTGACAATGTAAGAAAATAATGAATTAGTAATTTTCTTTCACACTAAGTATTTGTTTTTGCATATAGGGAGCTGATGAACAGGTGCTAATCTTTGAATATTTATTAATTTGCACTGATATAATAAAAACAGTGGAAAGATGTATTTGCTTGGTTCAAGGTGTATGTAGTTTACCTTCTTTAGCATTATCAAAGTTTTCATTAAAAATTTTAAGGAAAATATTCTGAATTTTGATTCTCAGTTCTTTATGGATTAGTTATAAAAATTATTAGTTCCCAGAACTAATTCTACAACTATGTTGGATCATCTCACTAGCTGTAGTAGTCATGATCGTTACCATCGTTAATTACATAGAGATTTCAGCGCCTGTGCACTGGGAGGTAAAAACTAGGRTGGACTTTATACCAACTACTGACAACGAGACATACCATTAATTTACTCAAAACTGAAATGTGTATTGAATGCAAAGCGAAACAATCAGTTTCACTTGTTGTAAGGAACAATTGTTCCCAGTGCAATTTTGTGYATATCCCAGAGCAGGATAGAAAATAGTAACAGGAATGGCAGAATTGCAAGTGTTTCCTCATTGCTCATACCAGGTTTTATGACAAGAACATAAATTTAAAGTTTTCCTTTATTAGTGCACTTACAGAAAAATATTGTCACTTTGGAAGCTACAGCTGCATATTATACTGCCAGCCTGTTTAAGCACTTGCCATAGTTTACTCAGGAACAGTGTATGTGTTCACTGTAATTCTTCTTTACTATCCATCTAAGATACATGTATGCACATATGCTCGCATACCCGCATAACACATTTTATTATCTCTCATACTTAGAATCTTTTATTATAATGGCAGTTTAATAAATTGGACTGTCTAGCTGAAAAATTCAGAGAGTGTTTTCCAGAAAAGCACGTTTCATCTGCAGGTGTTTTATGTTAACTTAGTCTGTATTGTTGTGTGCTTTTGCAAACATTTCCAGATGATTCCATGCATACATATAGATGTTCATAGGACCAGGGCTGTACTGGTTGTTTCTCCTATGGCAGTCTTTCAGTAGCAGCCTGAAGGCARAAAATTGCTAGAGAATGTTGCTGGGAGAAAAAGAAATTCTGCTAGAACCTGTTTGGGTATCTTTTGGTCCCAATTCACCCGAACATGACAAACTGCTATCTTGTCAGTGGGATAACACTTCCAGGAATTTTGGAACATGGCACAAGTCCATCTTTTTTTCTCGGTTTATTACTTAAGTCYGGAAATTTACAGAGCAGCATACAGTTCCGTTTCTTCAGTCCATGTTTTCTGACCTCACTAAAACTAAACTTTGCTGAGACAGACCTTATAATGATGGAAAGTGGAGCTTAGTAGGGCATCCTCTTCTTCAGCTTTTTCACTCACTCCTCTCACACTCTCCTTTTACCTTTCCTGAAAGATAATAAAGGTATCTGGACAAGCAAAGGACAGGATACAACTTGAGCATAAGGCAATATATGACATACTAAAGTCTTGTCTACTCACTCTATTCTAATAGATAGTGATTTATTCTTCCTGTATGCATGTGGAGAATTATCCAGTATTCCAGTGAAAAAAGCAACCTTAGTAAATTGGAATTTTTCATACATTCATTTTTTTAAGTGTAGCTTTGCCGTTAGTTGTTTTACCCCAGACATTACGTTAGCACTTTGTCACGTTAGTTCTCTATAATGCTTTCTCTATTTAAAGGGCAAGGGGTGTCCATAGTCTTGGCATTAGCCCTCAGTCAGCCATGAGCTGATTTCAGGGCCATCAAATCATCAAAAATAAATAATAGCATCTAAGAAGCTGATGAAGCTCCTTGAGATGTGCTCCTTAGGAATCCTTATTCTGGGGCTCTGATTATTAGGATTTTCTGGCGCTTTGATTATTCGAATGTCATTAAGAAACCCTCTCTAATTGTGATCTACTTGACATATCAAAATCTACCTAGTTCAGCTTTATTCTTCATTTCTCATGTCTCTGTACTACTGAAGATCTTTAAGCAAACTTCTGAGCAACTGAAGGCACTAATAATACCTAAAAAGTAAAATAAACAATAGGCGAAAAGATCCTAATTCTGTTGGGTTAGTAGAAGTCTTTCCATGAATTATATTCAGATGAGATGGATTTCATTTATTCCATTGTTTCCTGTATAATGCACAACTAATTGTATGTGCTAGAAAGATTTAAAACTCCCAACGTTACTGAAGTATCTTTTCCATTTTTAAATATCATTTGTCTTTTGGCAATCACTTTTTCTTTGATGTCTGTCCTTAAAATTACTTATTGTGCATAAGAAAAATCTCATTTGAACAGTATTTTTGGTTATAGTATAAATTTCTGCCAGTAATTCTATATTTTTGCAAATATGAAATTATATACTTTAAGTTCCTTTTGTTCTTGTTGTGTCTGGAGGCTGTCTGTGTGGCTTTGATTTTATGGAGTGTGTTGAATATGGTATACAACAATGTGTGTATGCACACATTGCATGTGTATAGAGTTTCTGCTTAGTCTTCCAGTTTATTGTAGTTACAGAAAATCTATAACTACAATGCAAAATGAAATTACTAATAAAAACTTTAAGGCAAGGACCAGTGAGTTTGGAAGATTTTGTAGCTGGGTCAGCAGCACAGCATGTGCTTACGGCACCAGCATGCAAGAAGTAGTATAGTCAAATAAAAGAGTAACCATTAGATTGCTCAGAAAATGCAGCCCCTTTTCACTGCCTCTTAAAGTTTTCATTCTTCRGTCACAGATGCAGTGTATTTTGACTTACTGGCAACAGCAGAAGAAAATGGAGAAACGTCATTTATTGATTTCTACCAGTAGGGTCAGCTTTGATTACGTTGGAAGATAAACAGTTATTCCAAGAAGTTTACTCTCTAAGATCAGATTTTGGCACCCTTGCTCATACTGGATAGCACTACAGTCAGGAATAAGTTGCTGCTCAGTCAGATCACATAGATCAAAATGGTTCTTGATTAGGACAGTAGTGTTTATGCAGAACCATGCAGTGATTCAGACATCTTTCTAGGAGTCACTGATGCAGATATTTTTCTGCTGGTTTGCCTCCTTTTCCACTGAGTATCATAAAAAAGAAGTCTTTGGTTAAAAAAAAAAAGAAAAAGAAAAAAAAGTGCTTTAAGAAAGAAATTGAATGAAATACACTCTCTGGTGCATGAGGGAGCAGGACAGATTTTATATGGAAAAGAGAGTATGGAAGAAAGACCCACTGGCCAAACTGTTAGTGAAATAAGCCCCAGAGGCCAGCAAGTTTTCACTGGCATGCCAATAGATGAGCAATTATTTGTCTGCCTTTTTAAAATGTTGCCTCCTGCCAACCCCAAATCCCCTCCTTCATTTCCAGTACAGCATTCCCACTGCAGGATAAGTGGATGATGAGGTATACGGTTGTGGTGTGGAATGCGTTCAAACAGCATAAGTGAGATTTTGATCTTCTGGGACTTCTGTGATACAGACAGTGAAGAGGAGGAAAGATAAACTGTTCTTCATTTGCAGAAAACGCTTTCATCTTTTCTGTGCTGTGTGGCTATGGCTGAAGAGAGAGTAGGGGAGTTATCTTCCTGCTTCTATCAAACTGCCAGGTCCTTAATTTTGACCATATGTGCCGTGCAATTATGGCAGCTGAAGAATAAATGTATTATTCATTGGCAAACTGAGCTTTATTTCAAGTAAGATCAGCAGTAAGATACAGCAGAGCGAATTTTATGATAGGGTCAGTGCCTTTTTTCAATGCCCAGATTTGGTAGAATAGAAGGAAGCGTTAGTGTGAAGAGGCAAGGTGTCCTAGTGTCTGAGCATGGCTCTGAGCAGACAAGTCTGCCTTGCTGCTCTTCCCACAGAGCAGAGGGACTAAATATTGCAAGGCCACCTGCACCATGCCTCTGTTTCCTGAACTYCCCTATTTTACCATGGTTCATGCTGGGGTTATAGCTCGCTTCCCTGTCCCTGTCCCTGCAGTCTGCCCTCTAATTGTCACAGATCACGGATGGCTCAGGAGTGCTTGGTTCCCAAGGCTGCTAATGAGCTCTGAGCTCTCCTTGCCCCTAATGAACCAAGATGCGTTTGCGGGGATTCTCGTTGCTCCCTCTTTTCTCCTGGCAAGGGAAGGAGGCAAGAGTTCACACAAGCGAACAATGACTTTACAGTGTGAGGACCGTGCAGCTGTGCCATCTGAAGCTGTCCCCAGTTATGAGCAACAAAGCTTAACTAGATCGCGCTGTGAAGAGGCACAGCTCTGTGAGTGCGGCGCAGAGCTGCTGCTTCTGCTTCACTGACCCGTCCTCTTGCAGTAGCGCTGGGCCCGTGATGGCAGCTTCGGCAGGGAGAGCTGCACGGAGAGACTCTTTCAAAGCCACTCTCTGTAACGCTGAACGCAGGAGAAGAAACAAAATGAAGTTTCCGTCGGTCTCTGACAGGGCTTCCTTGGAAATCCCTCATGTCCCCTCTGAAAGTCACTGATTCCTAATCCACTTGGGGTGATTAACATGGCGATTAAAGGCAATAGTAGCTCCTAACTTTTAGCAATGGGGAGCATTCACACAAAAGCACATACCTTAAGGAGGAAAAAAAAAAMCACAAACAGCAAATCACACATTTCACTAAATTGTTCTGCAGATTCTCATCTCGTATCATAGGTTACAATCATTGGACATTTGGACTAAACGGAAATGCCTAGAGGAGGAATTGATGAAGTAATGATATGAAATTAGAGATCTCACTAAATTTAGAGATCACTCTCTAAATTTAAGACCCCATGTGAATCTCCCACTGTATGTATCTTGCAACAAACACATGCAATATATTTTTGTGCACGTATGTATCTATAAATGCAGACACACAAACTTGTGAAATATGTAAGTATACTAATGTACTGCACATATCTACACAAGTCACATGTTTGTCTAGAACAATTATTCCCTGTACATGTTCAGATACATATTTACACAGATCTGCATTATATTAGCAATAGGAGATTTACAGTTATTAGTTCTAATACTCTGGACTAACCCTCACATTGCTGCTGTTCAAAACTGAAGTTAAAAAGTTTTAGATTAGTGAAGCCAAAAGCAGCATCTGCAGGAAAAAATCTGATTTTGCTCTAATAGGCTGTTTGAAGGTGATAATTTTCTTTTTTAATAATGCACAGCCACCACAAACATCTGCTATTTCAAGCCCAGGAGAGACAGAGAGCTTAATAAAAAGTCTTTGGGTTGCATTAAAAGAGCAAGAGAAAAGAAAAAGAAAAAAGCAGTACAGTTTTAAATACCTTGATGTGTGCATATGCGGATTCAAAACTTTAGGCTGCTCTCCCGCCCGGCGTGGTGGATTGATAGCCCCTTGAGCGGAGGCGAAAGTTGACAACCCCCCACAGCTGACCCCTCATGTTGCCTCTTGCCTAATCGAATTTTACGTGTGTTTCCAGATAGCTGATCAGCTTCCCTGGATTTCGCTGACGCCACAGGAAAGCTTTGCCTGAAGATGGAAACACTGGAGTCGGAGCTGACCTGCCCTATCTGTCTGGAGCTGTTTGAAGACCCGCTGCTGCTGCCTTGCGCTCACAGCCTCTGCTTCAACTGCGCGCACCGCATCCTCGTCTCCCACTGCGCCACCAACGAGTCGGTGGAGTCAATCACCGCCTTCCAGTGCCCGACCTGCCGCTATGTCATCACTCTCAGCCAGCGCGGTCTAGACGGGCTCAAGCGCAACGTCACCCTGCAGAACATCATCGACAGGTTTCAGAAGGCGTCGGTGAGCGGGCCCAACTCCCCCAGCGAGACCCGCCGCGAGCGGGCGTTCGACGGCAACAGCATGTCGTCCTGCGAGAAGGTCCTCTGCCAGTTCTGCGACCAGGACCCTGCACAGGAGGCCGTGAAAACCTGCGTGACCTGTGAGGTGTCCTACTGCGAGGAGTGCTTGAAAGCCACCCACCCCAACAAGAAGCCCTTCACCGGACACCGTTTAATCGAGCCTATTCCGGACTCGCACATCAGAGGATTAATGTGTTTGGAGCACGAGGATGAGAAAGTTAACATGTACTGCGTGACCGATGACCAGCTCATCTGTGCCTTGTGCAAGCTGGTGGGACGACACCGTGACCATCAGGTGGCAGCTTTAAGCGAGCGCTATGACAAGCTAAAGGTTAGTGCTACCTGTCGGCCTTTGTAGCCCAGCCAAATGTGTTTGGGAATCAAAGCCTCCTCGAGCTGCATGACACGTTTTCTCATTGGGGCAGTGGGTGGTAAAGTAGGTGTGCGTTTGCTGTCCATGTGAAATACACACACGCATCTCCACCTACATTTGCCTATCACTGTTGTAAAGGGGCCCAATTTTTCCTTAAAGATACCTCAGGTGTGTTCTGATTTCTCTGCAGCCATCACGAGGAGCACCCAGCTATTGCTGAGGCCGATGTGCTTCTCTGCCTAGCGCTTTGTTCACGGAAGCAGCAAGACTTTAGCGCTGACTGCGCATAGTCGGGCGCCGACTGAAATGTCAGGCGCTCTTCACATGTGCTCCGCTGCCGGTTATTTTCCATTCCCTAGCTCTCTCTCCATGAAAAGCCCTTTGCATCCCTGTGAACAGCGGGGGCATTTATACGTGGCTGGCTTCAGGGCTGCCAGCTGCCTAGCCGGCCAGGGAGGCTCCACACTGGCTCTGCTCCTCCGCACTGCCTCTCGCCCCGGCTCTGGAAAGGCACGAAGCTGGGAACAAGACTGAAATTGTTTCCCAGCTTCTCATGGCATTCCCATGGTTATGTGACCGCTTCCTCGCTGAAAAGGCGTCTGCCTTATCAGGTAACCGGGCGGCCCTGGTGGCCCGTGCTCCCCGCTGCGCACCCTCAGCACAGCGGCTGCCAGAGGACGGATGTTATTTATTATCCCAAAGCTCGAGCTGAGGTAGGGATAGCCAAGCAGGAGCCCCTGCGCCCTGTCTGAGTCCTGGTTCCTGTGGCTGCCAGGTCTAGATGCTGCTGCAGAGGAGAGGAAGGAAGGAAAACACCCCACGCCTCCCTTCCCCCAGTCCCCCGGGACACCCAACTCCTCTGTGCATGTGCATGTGCATCTGAGCGTGTCCTTTAAAGGTAGACGGCAGCGAGAGATCACAAATATGGAGGCCTGCCAGGCTTTTCAGGCAGCGTTTCATGGATGTAAAAGGAAATTGAATTAATAGGTTTAACTTGCTAGAAGATTACTATTATAAAAATATCATCATATCTACGGTAACTTTATATGAGCGCAGGTATAATGTGCATGCATGTGCTACCTGCCTTCTGTGCCACACTGTGAGCATGCAAACATAAAAACTTACCCAGACCCCATAGCTTCCTCTGATCTCCTAAAGGTTTTCTTATTTACCAGGAAGGAGTAGTTTTTTTATGTTCTGTTTGTTCTAGATAGATTTGTTCTTTAAAAAGGCAAGAGTTTGGTCGCCAATCAAGTGGGACATATACTATAAATGATTTAGAAGGTGCATGGATTTACTGTGTTTTTCAATAAAACAACAGGTTTATATGCTTAACAGGAGTTACTTAGTAAGCTAATAGTAACTGGACAATTTTGTTTTTCCAGGTTTATATCAGTAGGAATGCACTACTTAACATGAAATATCTTCAAGCTTAAATACTAGATAACTATATTTGAGGTTGTCAAAGTACTTAGACATGTCAAGTCTCAAAAGGAGCTTTTTAAAAGGCATGTTTCTGCTCATGAGAGCTTTGACCCTATTGCAAAAAGCAAGGAAAATAACTGTGGGTATTTTTGTGTGACCTATTGCTTTGCTCTGCAAAGATACCTACGCCAATGAGCACATGAGACAAGTAAGCAAAATTCACATTAAATATTACTGGGTAATGAAACTGGGTAAGCAGTTTAATTCACTTAACCAGCAACTTATTTGCTTTCCACCAACCTTCTTTAAGAGTTGTTTCTATACTAATTGAGTGGTTAACGTAGACCTGGGTCAAATGACTGCTGCCTTGTAGTGACAGTTCTTATCTGCAAAAACTTTTCTTGAGACTGACTTCCTTTGGACTCAAGCTGCCTAGAAGTAGTTTGTTCAGCTAATTACCTGTCTACATGAAACCTAGTTACTATCCTCTTTGTTATGAGGCAGCCCATCGTGCTTTGTTAATCCCAGCTACGACACTAGTCATGCCAATTACATCACAAGTCATGACACATTTATCTTCTGAATCCAGGAATACTAAGGTAGACATCACTTCTGTACAGAAGGACAGTCCATCTCTGTTCATAAGAAGATAATTCAAAAACTAAATCCTTCCTTTCTGCTGTGCACTTGATGGCTTCAAAGTTTATACTGTTCTACATATCAAAATCTGAGTGAGATTTGCAGCTCATTGCATTAGTATGGTTATTTAGCAGTAAAGGAGTGGTGTCTATTTGCAATAGTATTTAGTATTTGAGAAGAAAACAGAAAATTCAATTCCATTTTCRTATATAGACTTTCTTCTTTGTCAATGGTAATATTGCCTTGAGTCACTGGCTATGAGGTTGCTGCCTGACAAAATAGATCTTAGTTGCAGTTTGCAGATAGTCGTTGTTAAGATACAAAACAATGTGTAGATGTCATTGGTAAATTCAGTGTTCAGATGGGTAAGGAAATTCCCCTGTGAAAAAAAAAAAAAAGAAAAAAAAGTTGTTGCTTGCTATATTGCCACAGTGGATTATTAAAATACATGTTGTTTGTTTATTTGATAGTTGAGTTACGCAAATCTTTTCAAAACAATTTCAAAAAAAAAAAAAAAAAAGTGGTAGACAAAAGTATACTGGACTCATTCATTAATGAGTAGTTAATTGTAACTTTAAAAAACAACCCAAAAACTCTAGTGACATTTTCTTTTATTGTGATTTTCTTTTTAACTCAACACATTGTTGATGCTAACAGCAGCAACTGGTGTAGCTCTGGGTATCAAGCTATGCTAATTACTTGCATTATCTCCCAGCAGTGTTACTAATTATTTGAACAATATCTCACCCCTCATTAAGCATTGGACAAAAGACGCCATTATAATTCAGTTCCTTTTGTGGCAAAAATGAAACCTTTTAATTGGGAGTTCTGTGTGCTTGTCCAACAGAGGCGCCTATGCTGGAGTGTGTTTAACAGTCAATGTAATAGCAGCTGTGGGCCTTGGGAAATAAGAAATTTTGTTTCCTTGTGTTTTCCTTTGGCAACTCTGGCTCCAACCTTCAGAGGTGCTACTTCTGAATTTTTACTGGTGGTGAGTGGATTGAAGGTACTTGGCTTCTTCTAGCAACAGCCCTTTCTTGTTTAGTTACAGGATCACATGATAAACCTTCGCACTTAATGTTATTTTAGTGCTTGTAGGTGGGGCTTTTTTAAGTAGGTCACAGACACATGCATGTTAAAAACAGAAAAACCATAAACCACAAGAAAAAAGAGAGAACAGGAAATATTCTGGTAATATGCTTTACCAAAATTAATACAAGGTAATGATCAAAATTGTGGTGTAAACTAAAATACCTTTAGCTAGATGAACATTGTTTTACAAAAGGAAGGTACAAAGCCTGTGTTTACTCCATCATATTTTGGAAAGAAAATGCTTATCGCTAATTGCCAGTTACTTATTGCTAATTACTTTTCTTATTTATCTGTTGCTTTTCATCTTATTGCAATGAAATGAAAAACATGATTTTAATGTACACTGATTTTTTCCAAAGAAAATTAATAAAAATATATTATTTTCCTGTAAATATAAGCAAGAAAATGATATCGATTAAAAAGAAAAGATAAGATATTTTAGATTGCAAAAGAATAATTTAGTGAGAAATTAGCGGGTGTGAGTAGAAGGATAATGTTCATCTAATAATAACAAAAATCTTTGGAAAGCTCTGACAAAAGAGGAAGATACACAGTAAACCATATTTTCAACTGGTGTAAAGCCAGCATAACTTCATTGAAACCAATGTCTTTACTCTCCTTCACATTTACAGAGAATATGGCCACTAATATTTATACACTGCCAAAAAGTCATTTTGGAACCATTTCCATCTTATCGAGGTTAGCGCTGGCGCTTCATGTTTTTGTTTGAATCTTATTAGTGCTGACGTGTGTTAGTCAGGTTTGTGAAGGCACATCAGTTCTGGGAATGGCATTCAGGAATTCCAGCAACAAAAGGGAGCTTCTTGTTTGTATGGGCTGGATTGTAGTTGAGTTGCTAAGCTTACACAAATCTGACATGGTGTTGCTGCAGGATGCAAGGATTCCTTTTCCTAAAACATGTCAATTCAAATACCCACTTTTTTTTTTTTTTTTTTTTTTTTTTTTTTTTTTAATGAGAAGCAACCATAAACTTTTTACAGCTAAGGGAGAATTTCCTTCCATTTATAAAACTACTTTTACCATTTAAATGTAGGAGGCTTAATGTCAGCTTCACAGCTTTTATAAAAAGAATATGAAAGTATGTCTGCTATTATGTTTATTATGAGTTAAAAAAAATTATATTTAAAAGTCCTTGTAGAGTACCAAACAAGGTGTGTATTAGCTTTTTTCAACTATTTTTTTGCAGTCTTTTGTAGTGACAGCTTGGTCATTAATTGATATCTTGTGATACCATCAGAATATTGCAGACCTGTATTTGTACAAATAACTAGTTTGAAAATCCAGAAGTGTCAGTTTATGGACTTACATATAAATATATTATGCACATTGATCATATGGATTTGATTACTAACAGCATGTAAATTATTTTTCTTGATATCAATTTTTAATACCTCATAAAGTTGCATTTTTTTCCACACATGCTTGTAGTTTCCCTGCATGTCTTTAACTTTTTACTAACTTTAGTGAGTTTAATGGAAACTATTTTCTAAAAGGCAATCCAAATTATTTGTAAAGACATAGTATATCAGTCAGCCTAAAACGTGGTAATAAACATACAGAGAAGTAGCACATTTCCTTACATGCTACTTAACAACACTTAAAGTGTAGACATTTAGCTTCTATATTGCCAGTTAGGCAGGTTTAACAAATAGTTATACTACTATATACAACCTGATAAAATGTAGAACACATGGTGGTTTGTCTTTCCTCCTCCCTGTGTATTCCTTCAAAGTAGGATCAAAAAGATTGAATGAATTTTGCTAAATATATGTTTTATCTACTCTGAATATGTTTGTGAAAATTCTGTCAGGTTCTTATTAGGTTAAATATTGCTTGAAATACGATTATGTATTCTGTTTTAATAAAACGAAAATCTTGAGTAGTCACCTCTATTATTATGGAATATTATCTGATATTACTTAACCCAGAAAGATATGCAGAAATGTAATCGACTGGCTCCTTCTTGCTATTTACAACACCCACCCCCAGCGCCAAATATTAAATTCTTCCGTGGAAGAGGACAGATGTAGAAAAGGACTATTTTACTACAAAGGTTTTCAATTTCACCTTGAATTAGGTATAATTTATTATGACAATATATAACTGTTAAGACAGACTTTAGAACATGATGCCTTTATTCTAATGTTATCTCAGGTGACTGTTTCTTTCATCTTGTAGTTTTTTGGTGAAGATTGCATAGATTATATAGAGCATCAATGATAATATTAATCTTTTTTGGTAAATTTTAGAATATATTAGCCTACTTTGAAATTGCTTATGTTCATGACTGCAGACTATGAGCTCAATAATAACCACAGGAAAGGTTCTGTGAGATTGCTTTTGTTCAATGTACAGAAGATCCCTTAAATTTTATTAACCATAAGCTTTCAATACTTGCTTTCATAACTTGAACAGTTCAAAAGACTTTCAAAAATTCTGTTTGTAAAATTCTTAATTTCTTCCATATTTAGTTCAAATTATCATGCTGGGGTCATAATCATGAAGAATAAGAGAATTAAATAAAAGTGTAAATAATGCTGTATTGCTATCATTGTTCTCAAACGAGGCTAAACTAGACATTAAATAAGATGTATTTTAATAATTTGCGGTGGATCTTCTCTTAACTGTTTAGATGGGGGGTTTAAAGACTTTTATCTGGCTCTGAACTTGTGTCTTGTAATGACATTGTCTCTTAATTGCTGTATGTTTCTTTTTGAATAATAGAATGGTTGAGAGATGGTAACTGAACAAAGAAATCAACAACTCCTTCAAAGGGAGAATTTGAATTTAAACAATGAACTGTAACACAATGCAAATAGAAACCAAGTAGGTGAGGTTAATGACAAATAAGTAACTTTAAAAACTTCTAGGGGTGGTTACAGATTGACCCCCGGTGTAGGAAAAGTAGTAAGGCTAACAAAGTAACAAAAATAGAGTTGATAATAAGAAAGGTTACAAACATAATGACCTTTCAAAGGTCAAACATTTATAGATTTTAGAATAATAATGGCTTTTCCTGCACCTGACAAAATGAGGAAGTTACTTATTTTGATGCCTTTCTGAGGAATTAGAAATCTACTTGGGGTAACATGGCTAAAGGGTATGCCTGCTTGCCAGGGATGGTAGGTTACAGGTGACAGTATTTGGTGATTTTAAGGTGTCTTATGCATGTGTATGAATATGTTTATATGTGATGTGTATATATTCTGCACTAATGTTAAGATTTGACCTATTTTAATGTTGATTTAAAAAAGTGTGATCACAAACATATTTTTAGAAAGGTTATTATTTTAAGGTGAGGTTGGTTATAAGTGTGGTTTAATGGAATAGCTAACTGAATATAAATATCTCCACAAGAAGCACTGCAGAAACACTCAATATTCAGATTTCTCTGAGGCATTCATTTAGCATGTTAAATTACTCCTTGAAGAGCTATCCAAATTACTTCAACTCTGCCCTGTAATGACAAACAATTATAGGAATATGATTAAAACCTTTTAGTCCATCACTTTATGTTAAACAATTTCCAGTCTAATATATTTGTTCATTTTTTCCAATCTTAAAACACAAATATACAGCCAGCTTGAATTCCTGTGGCTGCTTCTTTCTAACAAATTGTATACTTCCTCGCATGCTGTGTGCATCATCACCACTGCAAACCTATAAAGAGGTGTTTGTCACTTTCGGACATGGTTGCTGCCTAAATCAGAAAGCCGGCTGGTCTGTGGTGAGAGGACTTCCCCAGAAGGCCGTGATCGGCAAAATGAGCTGCATTGCTCGTGCTCCTGTAACACTCCAAATGTTGACATCCTAACCTGAGCTGCAAGAAGGACGAGAGGTTCACATGTTGTGCATTTATCTCTTTCTCCCATCTTTCTGTACCTCTTCCCCAAAGCATCCTCCAGACAGACCTTCTGTGGTGACTGTATTGAGTTATTTCTTGCTGGGCCTATGTCAATACTTACTTAAGCAGCTCTTAAACACCTTAAATTTTGTTCCAACTACTCCCATGCCTACTTGTTTCATCTTTCTCTCTCCTACCTTCTCTTCTTTCCCCCCTCATTTTCCTGTCCATGTTTGTTGAGACAGTGCAACACAGCAAGCACACAGTCTCCACAAGAGTCAGCGAAATTCTTGGTACATGCTGGGCAGCAAATAAATAAGTAATGTGTCTGGCTTTTTTGGTGCTGCACCTTATGGCGGATTGCATTTCAAGGTGGCCTTTTCTTTTTTAATTTCTGCTTTAATTTCTTCTACCTCTACAGAAGTACTGCTTGTTTTATAAGCTCCTCCCTTATGCATGGTGTTGGCCTTGTGCAATATCCCGGTTTATGGCTGGGGAAAGAGAGGGTGTGCAGGAAGTCTTTAATGCCTTGGACAAAAACACTTGAGGGACTGCAGCTCCGCATTGCCTCTCTGCCTTTCGGGCCCCTCCATCATTACAGGTYATAGACCAACTTTCTGTTTTTCCTGTTGAGACCTTGCATCGCTAGACTCACACTGCAAATTTTAGAAAAAAAGATGTATGATTTGGAGTTTCCTCTGCCRTGTTTCCTCTGAAGGAACTGCTTGAGATTCTGAGTGTGAAGAACCGGAAAAGAGACAAGGAGGTCTGTAATCATGAGTATGGTTCTGTGAAAATATTTCCCTTAGCTAATGCTGCTGCACTTTCAAAATTTTAAGACAACCTATATCTTTTTATGAATGCGTGTTCAAAGCCTCTTCATTCAAAATGAAATCTCATGGTATGTCAGATACAAATACATGAGGAGAAGGAATTCCTGCTCCTAGGAACAATCATTGAACTGAATTTAAAACAAAATGCCAAAACAAGTATAACAGGTAAGTAGAAATTTCATATGGTCACAGCAGAGTGGTGGGCTTCATTAAAAGAGTAGGAATAATTTTTATTTCTTTTAGTAATTATTGGCTACTCCATAAGTAAACAGAGGCAATACCATTTGATTTCTTGTAATGATCCTGGTTTGAATGTATAGTAGCTTTGCTGCCCTTTTCACTTTGCTGAAAGGCCTACATTCTTGTGCACTTCATGTAGAAGAATTAATCCCATTGGCAGCCCTGGCTCTGCATACCTTGTGTTATATGCTGATCTAAAGATATTTCCATTATATAATGGGCATATTATATATATATATATATATATGTATGTATGTATGTATATAATATAATTTCCATTATTTATATATTTTCATTATACATATGATATTTCCATTATATATAATATATATAATATATAATTTCTATTATATAAGTCTGGTGCCAAACTTAGGTTAGTGTGCTGGTATAAATATCCAGAATGCTCTTTATTGAAAATTTGCTCTCTTTAAATTTGAAAAGAAGAAATGATATAATGAAAAATGAAATATTTTGAAATAATTAAATTCCAGGTTTGGGCTACAAGATTTTCTCTTCTATGACATAAGCATAGCAGCCATTATTTTTAAACGAAATTAAGGTTTTTACATCACATTTTTCCACAGATATTCTAGAATAAATAAATAAATAAATAAATAGCTGGTACAAAGAAGAGATAATCTTTTATATAACATATGCAGCAGCTCAATAAATTATAATAAGTAATAGCAAAACATACTATCTCTTCTGAACATTCGTAGAAGTACAAAGGGCCTTTTCAACACCATCAGTTCCTAATGCCAGACTGCACTAATCTTTTTTTACACCATTACTTATTGCACACTTCCCAGTTTTGGGTGATAAATCATCAGTGTTTGTTATTATCCGTACAGATGAAGACAGGAGCAGCAATCTGCTGTTCGACTGAGTGAAGAGAAGGGAGGGAGATGAGATGCAGCTCTTGGATCCCAGCCCAACTGGACTGTTAACATAACTGTTCAGGGCTATGTCTGAAACCATGGGCTATGTCTGAAACCATGAGCCACCAGTATGTTCTTCCGTATTGCTTAGTGCAAGTCCAGCTGTAATTCAAGTACACCTTGAAGCATGTGCTTTAAGTTATTGGGCTTCCAGATTTACCTCCAAATATACCACCTTACTCTGCTCCAAACAAGCTGTACCATCTTTGCTTGCAGGTAGTGATGAGCTCTGTTATTTACTGTTATCGAGTCAAACTTTAATACAGATTAAAGACAGGCAGCTGTTTACAACATATGTGCCTCATGTAGTAACAGCATTAGACAGATTTATTAGGCTGTGGCTAATGACATTTTGTGCAAAATTTATATCCAAATTAATCCAGCTGCATATGGAGACAGATGTAACTAATTTCACACTAAATCTGAGAAATATCTGTCTGATTAATAAGTTATTTAAAGATGATAAAACACACTGATGTGTGACAGATGACAGTCCATCTAAATAGGCATATTAAAATACTATATTATTGGCCCAAAAAAATCTGGACTTTATATGTAGGAAATCCCTTGGAAGGAATAGCTGAATAAACTATTAAAAATTATCAAAATAATATTTGACTGACCTCATCAGTTAAATAAAATTTAAAATTGGTCAAACCAAACTCAGATGTGTTTAATGTCTTTTTCAGCATAACATAACAGACTTAAAGGTATTCTGTAAAATATAGGAGGGGAAAAATGTATACACAGATATGTAGAAGTCTGACAGAAATAAATGCTGGTGATGGAAAGCCCCTAGTTGAGGCTCTGCTGGGCGCTTATCGTCCTGCATATGCACATGGGGTGGCAATGGTCTTGCCCTAGGATGGCCATGCCAACGTTAGGCCTGCTCTGCTCTGCTCTGCTAGAGTGTTSATCACCTCGGCATGGGGCAGCTGCAGGTGCCTTCTGTGGTTGAATGCTGACGTTGGATGACCAGCACTGGGGGTTAAAATTAGTCTGCCTACAGAAAACCCTTCTATGTGAGGGGACCCTTACCTTGAGGCCCCCTTTTTGGCCCCACGAACTATAGGGGAGCCAAAGCATGCACTTCAAGATGCCTGGTGAAGTTATGCAAACTTCGAGTGAACTTCCATGATGATGCAATCTTTTCTTTCAAGTGCTTAAATGAGGGCAGAC
The DNA here is from genome assembly GCF_003342845.1 of Nothoprocta perdicaria. Taxonomy (NCBI): domain Eukaryota; kingdom Metazoa; phylum Chordata; class Aves; order Tinamiformes; family Tinamidae; genus Nothoprocta; species Nothoprocta perdicaria. The sequence continues at coordinate 1,236,369 of NW_020454194.1, forward strand.
TTTTTTTCTCTGCACTGCCTTTGATTATACATTGAATTTTATAAATGTGCTGCAGCTCCGCTGGAGGATGAGGGGCCTTATACAACAGTCTTTTCACCCTCTTCTGAGCTTTTCTTATGATAAAGATGGAGGAAGAAAAGGATGGAGGAAGAAAAGGTGACCTTTTCTACTCAGATCCAATCGGAGTGTTTTTCACCTTGTCTTTCCCTGTGCTGACTTAGTCCTTTCCAAATGGGTAGACTTGTACTCCAGCTCTTCTAAACCCAGCATCCACAACCCAGCTGTAAAAATTAAAAGCCTTTGTCTGAACAATAGTGAATGACTGTAAATAATATTGCCTCTGGATTAATAATTTTGTAGTGTGGTTCTTTAAAGAGTTGTTTTAAAGGAGAAAGGGAAGAATTTGTGAGTGATAAGTTAATCAAACATTTTTGAATACATGAATAATATTTAACTGCAACCTGAATTTTGAGCAGGCTTAAATGGGTTCCTACTTTATCTAAATGAGTTTGCACATTCTCACTTGAGAGCTGTGTGTTTGAAAAAAGGGAACAAAAAACCAAACAGATCCCAAAATCTGCCATTAAATTTTATATTGCTTAATTCCAGCACTGTTAAAATCAGTAAAAATTTTGGATTTTAATGAACACAGTATCAAAACAATTGTGAACAAGTTAGCAAATTCTGCTACTACCATTGCTGCCTCTCTTGTTTGCAATGGTGTTTGTGGTATATGGCTACAACTGCCTTATCTTTTTGACAGTCAATTACCATCATAACTGACAGATTCCAGTGTGGGAGAGTTTATTTTCTAATGACTATTTACAGTGTGCAATATAACTGTCACTCCTAGGAAGAAAAGAAAAGGTGTGGATGCTTATTTTGCATGTTTCTTTCAGACATATTCTAAGTGTGGCAAGAACCCCAGTGCGGTCTGAGCTCAAGACAAGAGTTTTCTCATTGAATAAGCACTGTTTGCAGTGCAGACTATGAATCTGTTGTCATGTGTTTTCCTTGGAGGAGTTCATTTCCTTCCTGAGGAGGTCTGCGAGGTCAGGTAAATATCCGATCTTGGAAGCTGTCTGTGTATCAGAGCTGCTTTCTCTGCGCCATTATTTCTTTGAAAAAATTCATAGAGAAGGTCTGTCAGAAACCCTGGAGTGTAACTAAGCACTTCAGCAATAAGAAGGCATTTTAAACTATGTATGCCAGGTAAAACAGAAGTCTTTTGAAGTCTGTTTTTTTTTTTTTTTCCATCTCTTACAATTTCACTCTTGTTTTTCAAGAGCCAGTATTCCTGGAAGTCATTGCTAGTGCTGTGTGGCAGTAAGAGCTTGGTAATGTCAGTGAAGTTTCTCCTGAGTGGATTTAAAAACTCCATCTGGTTGCTCTTTTTTTCTATATTGTATCTACAATACAGAACAAATTCTGGGCTTGGGCACGCCTGCAGAATGCCAAATTACTTTAGGAAATACTATTGGATTTTTGAATTACTCTTACTGAGTATTTATTTATTGGTGAAGGACAGCGCAAGGTAGGGGCCACTCAACCTACTGCATCTCAGCAAACCAAATGGACCCCTTTAGGTATACCCAGCTTCCCTGACTGCACAGGCTCACTCCTATGTGAGGTACTTAATGTATAGGCACCAGCTAGGTGCCTAAATACAGTTGCCCTGCGGCCAAGCCAATGGCTGGTTGCTGTGGTCACTACCTGCTTTTTCGCCTCCTGTAGCTTTGTGGCATCCAAAGCTGCCCTTTGGATGTGTCAGCTTTCAAGATTGGTAGAAAACAACCTAGTGCAGGAAGAGAATAATTATTCCTTTACTTCACTTACCTACATTGCTCTGGATGTCTAGCAAGTCAAAGTGAATCAGTGAGAGGTCAGATGTACTCTGATTCTGGCACAGAATGAAGATCAAATTTGTGCAGAGGAAGGCAAGGAGGAAAGAGATTGAATGGACTTAAGAATAATATCCTAAATGAGGAGGAGCAGGTCCCACCCTTAACTGTGGATTGGAAGAGGATACAGCACCTGCTCCACTTGTGTCCAGGTCTGGAGTAGGGTGTTCTCATGATTACCAGAGGCCAACATTAAAAAATGTAATGGCATGACTCTGGAGCTTGCAGCAAACTTTCAGAATTTAAGGAAAGCCAAAAGAAAAGGAAAAAAAAAAAAAAAAGAAAAGAAAGAGAACTTTCTTTTTCCTTGTGAAGTGGCCAAAAAGTATTTTTGCCAATAAAAACAACTATATTAATAAATAAAGCCAAATAAACTAGTGAGGTAGAGAAAGGAGGTTGTAGCTGTGTCTATACAAAGGCTTTTTTCAGTACAAAAATTCTGTGCAGAAGTTACAGCCCTCACCTGATGCTTATATTCTGGCAAAAGCGTTGAATGCAGATGTGAAGCTGCAGCTTTGGCCAGGGGGTAATACTGCAAGGAGAACATTTCTGTTCTTTGGAGGTTTTTACCCTCATGGTGTGAATTTTGCTCCATGATGTGGGTTCATGCCACTCCTAGTATGTGATGTATACTTACTGCAAGTCCTCCAGAAAGTGTCAATGAATTAAACAAATATTTTATAAATCTGGCTTAAAGTAAGCAGTCACATAAGGCAGAGTTCCTTGAGGACCCTTACTGAATTATAGCAGAGGTGTATTATCTGCTGTTTGGGAAAATTTCATTAAAAAATTGAAAAAATATGGATTTGTTTTTTATGTGTTTATTTTCATTCATATACTTAACTTTTAAAAATAATCTTAGAACATTCCATAAAATATAGTGAAATGGATCTCTCCAGTAATTCTCTTTTAACCACAAATTAACAAATGCTCAATAGCTTTCCTGTAACAGTTGTGTTATATCTGACTTTTAAGAACTTTTGTCAGAACTTTCTCATTTCTTACAGACTGTGAGATCAAATAGGCTTGGGAATCATGCTCAGTAAAATGCAACTATTCTAAACTAAACAAAGAACAATTTCCAAAACACATCTGAGCTAATTTACCATTGTTTTCACTATAAACCATAATGAATCCTCGTCAAATGAATGGAGTTGTTATGATGCTGTATCCAAAATACTATAATTAAATTGCTGCTCAGGGATTTTTAGAATATAAATTTGGCAGAGGCCCATTATTGGCACTCCTACAGTGAAGCATTTATAATCCTATCCACAGAGGTGATCCTCTGTCCTTCCAAGAGCAGAGAGAGAAGAAACAGAGCCAGGATGAGAAATGAGCAGATAGAATCCTGAAACAAGAAACCACAAGAACATGTGGCTAWTGCAAGCCATGCTGGAAAGCCTGTTGGGAAGGCGAGGGGAGGGCAGGAAGAGAAATCTGGGATGGRTCGCTTTAGAGAAATCCTCTGCCATGCTTTGCAGTGACAAGGTCAATGAGGAAGGCAAGCCCGCCAAAGGAACAGTCTCGTCATCTCTTGGGATRAAAGAGAGTGGTAATCCTGAGGCAGGTAAGGGTGGTCCTCATCCAGAGGTGGCTTATCCCAGCCCCATAATCTCCTTCTCCTGCTCCCCTGAATGCACCCCATCCTTGGCTGTCATGGAGTCTATGGACACTTGATCATGGCATAGATAACTGACATGGCATAACATAGATAAACGCAGGAGAGCTGTGATGTGGGGCAGCTTGGCCTCTCACCTGGCAAATCCCACTGGCACTGCCAGGAGCCAGCCTGGCACATGGGGATGTAACATAAAAATTCAACAACTGACGAGCATAAGAACGTCCATGGTGAATGTGCACTGAACGCACCAACATTGTCTTTGCTCGGGCTGTTTAAAATCAACCATCAGGCATGAAAGTGCCAAAAGTTAATGCTGAAGGGACTACAGCATTCAGTTTCTTATTAACAGAACTGGAAAACTAAACCCGGTATCGTCTTATCTGAAAATAGGTGTAATTTCTAATTTGATGTAAAAATGGCACCAAATTAAATTCTAAAATCCATGGGAGTGGAATTTTCATTGGGGCCAAATCTGAGCCTGGTAATATTTATTACTGTGCCCATACCAATCAAGTGTATCCGAACTCTTCCACCTTAGAGCACACTTGCATTTAATAGGTATGTTTCTCTCCCTTTATATGCTAAGGATAGCTCCCGGGAATGTGTTTCCAGCATGAATATTCAGTATTATCGATTCAGAACAGGATATTCATGAATATTTAATGTTACATGCTCCCGAAGGAGTTACCTAACACTCTGGCTCAGAGACAGCTGATCAGATCAAGCCAACAAAGTCAACATAATCTTCAAAAAAAGTCCTTCACATTATCTTCAGATTATTTTTTTCATTCCATAGTGCATAGCAGCTACTGGCAAAGTTGCAGAAACAGAATCAATGCCACCAGAATTAACTGAAAAGGAAGAAGAAAACAAGCTTTTCATGAAAAGCAAAAATATTGCTTAAAAAGAAAGAAAAACATTGGAAGTTTAGACTATCATGCCCAACAGTTAAGATCACAGAACAACTTTCATATGGAAAAGAATATTAAAAAATGCTAGTAAGTGACCAAAGAGTTCAGAGATAGATATGAATCTTTACCACTCTTAGAGAAATAAATTCATTTTGAAATTTGATGTTTGTTCTACCTTAAGGTTTAAGACAGGGAGAGAAAACGAGCCTGCTCTATCCTTCAGTTGTTCGGCACTGGCCAGTAAACATTCTTTTGGTTAAGAATAAAGAAKAGTTATCAGAAATAACATTTAGCCTCAAGGTAGACGTTCCAGCAGCATAAATCTACTGTAGCAAGAGAATGATGTCTCCTGAATTTGAACTGCGAGAGAGGGAAGTGAAAACAGAAATAAGGAGGGTGGGATTTATAGGTCAGTCATGGATTTCATATAATTCATTTRTTTATGTAGCTTTGCAAACCCAAAGCTGTCTAAGATTTAAAAAACAAACGTTTGTGCCTTCTCAGAGGTTTGCCAAGTGAGAGAGCTGGCAATCTGAGCTGGAGGCTGAAATCATTTGCTACCATGTTATTTCTGCTCACAATCAGCTTTATGGTTATCCTGGGTTTGCTATGTAATACCTTGAGCTTGGCTGAAGACAAAAGGATGCCTCTGTCCCCTGCCATGCCTAGTAATGGTGTAGCAATTACTTAACTCCACTGTGACGTTTTAACATTATTAGATGATGACTTTGTTTTTGGCCCATCAGGTCAGATTCACTGGCTGCTGTAAAGTTCTGTAAAGTCCCTGGGAAAATGCTGGCATAATCTTGATCTTATTAAAAGGATCAGATTTGGCCTTGTCCTGCAATTTAATCAATAGAGATGGCCAACATTTTTAGTGATTGCAAATTGATTACAAATGTGGGAATTTGATCCTAACACTATTCCCAGTTTTGCGTAAAGCTGCAGAACAGTTCTGGGATGAGGAAAAATTGACTTGCARACAAATTCTAGTGACATCACCTTTCTTTTTCCCAGCAACTCAGAGCTTAGAAGACTGGATTTTTATCTGACCRTCAGAAGCTTTGAAACAACTCCTACCTCTGAAAAAAAAAAAAACAGTGTCCCTAAGGAGAAAATCAGAGGGGACTTTGAAGTGGGCTTTCTATCATTGATTAGCCATTCACTTGCGAGTTGAATATGATGCTTCCTCTTACTGCTTCCTCAGCAGACCACAGCTGCATAGTTTGTCCCTAGTCCATGAATGAAGTCCCTTCTGTGCAGCCAGCTAAAAACACAGGGCTTTCATTTGACTCTGCAGCCTCTTGTCCAGGCGCCTGCAGGATCTGATGTAGCTCACTCACTGCCTCGGCACTTGACAGTGATGCTGCTGGTGAAAGCGCTTTGACCAGAGAGACATAGTTTGCCTTGTTTGTCCTCCTATTTGGTTGTGCTGGAGACAGAAGGTTAGGCCACTTTTCTCAAAAACGGGAACTCCTAGAACTCCCACTTCAGAAAAGTGGGAACACCCTTATTCCAGTTCAGGGCTGGGAGGAGACCAAAGGAAAAAAGCAACTTCTCTGCTTCCAGTATTTCAGTTTGGCTGCTGACCCAGAAAATCAATTACAGTCACAGTCCTATATAACACTGAATAACGTAATATTCAGTGTGACAGTGCTGCTGTTTAGCCTATATGGAACTCAGACACCTGCAGAGRCTGCTTTTCCATGCTTTCCATCTCCCTTACATTCTCCAAAGAAACCCCATTATCTACAGATTTAGTTAAAATTGAGATACAACACATTAAAATAATACAGAATTCTTTGGCACAATAAATCTACAGGCAAGTCTTAGATGGAGTTCAGCTATTTTATATGCTAACAATAGTGAGTTGATATTTCCTCTGATACTGAGGTTTGGCAGGGAGGACCAGAAGGAAGTGTTTCAATCCAATATATGAGAGAACAGCAAAAGGAGGGAAAAAAACACTTCCTCTTTATTATGTGATGATAATAATAATATATCATAAATAAATTCCACACATTAAAATATTCTTTTATTCCTGTAGCTTGGCTTTGGAAATGGAGTGAGTCAAGTTTTGGTCATTGCAAAAACTTTGCAATGTCCTTTCTTTGCCCATACCTTGCCTTGGTGTGTGGTGTGTCTAATACTAGGTCTAATACCTATTAACTAGGATACTTATTACTAAGGAGTAGTGGCCAAAGTCTGAGCTATTCTGGTCCAGGTGGTGCTGCTGGATTTTGTGGGGTATTCTGATTTCTTCATCTCTGGAAACCTTCATTTTTAATCAGCTGACCAGCTGCAATTTAGTGAGAGCAGTAATGGGCCAAATACTTTGAACAGGGATATTTAAATCAGCTTTCTGTAATTTTGAAAATCCCAAGGTTAAATTTGCTCCTTCCTAAGCTCCTCAGAATTTGAAGAAAAAAATACTCTGTGTCATGCTATTATTTTTAGGTATTTGCATATGTTAACACTCTGGTTAGTGAATGGTGGTTTTACATACAAATAAATAACATCTGGAAAAGGAAATTTTTTACACTTTTTTTTTTGTCAAACAGCAGGAACACAGTGATATTTCACTAGTTCATATAAGAAAGATTTTCTTTACTAAAGAATATTGTTTCTTTGGCCCATTTTTTCTTAATGCTGTGGAAACTATTAAGAACCTGCCTCTGTAAAGTATATTTAAGTCTCAGAGCACTGAGGGAMTTCTGTTGTTTGTGAACATGCAGTGTTTGAAAGCTGAATTGCTCAAAGGTTTTTTCCATCAGATGCAAGCCACRATGCCTGATGTGTGTCTAATTTGGAAACCCCAGGGCACTGCACAGTTTAACAGCAGAAGCGACAAAAAAAGAAGCTGTYGTGTTCTGTGGTACCCAATACCAGACTTCAGAATGTGTCAGAGAAACAGAAGAGATATTTTGAGTTGTCAGAGTGGAAAAAAAGAAAAAAGAAAAAAAGAAAAAAAAAGAAAAAAGAAAAAAGAAAAAGAAAAAAGAAAAAGGAAAAAAAAGAAAAAAGAAAAAAAAAAGAAAAAGGAAAAAGGAAAAAAGAAAAAAGAAAAAAGAAAAAAAATGAAAAGAAGAAGAAGAAGAAGAAGAAGAAGAAGAAGAAGAAGAAATGCTAGTAGGTTACGTCTTGGGACAAAGATTGATTTTCAGCCACTGATTGTTGATAGCTTTGGGACATAGTCATGGGATAAATGCCAGAGAATTGCAGAGGTTTCTGTACTTTTATGTTATTTGAGGCTAAAATCCAGGAGCTTAGAACTTTGTTAAAGAGCTTATGAGGAACAAGCTTGGGATAAAAATTATGTAAAGAATATTCAATCTTTAAAAAAAAAAAAGGCATGTTTCTGATTTGTTTACGTGCTGGAAAGATTCCTTTTCATTACACCTAACTGCTATAATGACAGACATCTTCAACAAGCATTTGAGTTCAACTTACAAAGAATTTCCATTCAAAATGCCACTTACTGTTGCTTATTTGTGTGGAAGTTTATTTAAGCAGAAGTTAAAACTGTAAATTTCCTGTTCTGAAGGAAAGTTAAAATGGGCATTTTTTTTGTATTGATTATTGTGTTTGAGCCAGAAGCCCACTCCTAGTTAGAGAACTTCTGTTTTAGGAAGTTAAGATTTTCTGTAAGAAACAGATACCCATCTCTAGGAAACAGGTGATACTTCAGATCCTTGCAAAAGATCTCATATTTCTGAAAAATAATACCATATTTCTCTGAGTGTAATTCCTCAGCACTGAACAGGCTATAGTGCTAGTAAAATCAGCTAGTGCAGCTGATTTTAACTTGAATATTAGCAACACAACATTTTTATGCCCACTCTACAGCAGGTGAGATGGATATTTTCTATGTATTGCATCTTCTGCACAAGTTGACTTTATGGGCTCAGGAAACCTATTTTAGTTCCTTGGCTCTTGCTAAAGCTGAAAATAATGAGCATTCAGTGAGGTATATTAATATTAATATATTTAATATTTAATAATATTTATTTATATATTTATATATTATATATTTAAAATATATTAATTAAATATATTTATTAAATATATTTAATATTTAATAATAATATTAATTAAAATTAATATTATTAATTTTCCATCTTCTCTTAAATCATTAGCAAGAATGTAACATAAATCTTCCATATTCAAGTTTTTTTGGGACAAGTCCTCTTCTGCTGGCTAGAAATTGTGTCTAAGCAAATTATAAATTCCTCAAAAGAGTGGCCAGAATTTCTAAATGGCAAAACTGATGCATCAGACCCTTCCAATATGTCTACTTTTCATCTGAAATCCTAAAAGTGTTTGAGATCTCTACATAGCCAAACCCAGGCATGTACACTATGCTATTTACTTGCGTGCAGGAAACCTGATGGCATGAGAATATTCTGGCCTCCCTCAATATGCATCACATGCTCATGGCTATCGGCATGCCCAGCAACCACTGTGCACCAGAAATACCACAGACTTACTGAAACTTCAGCATATGTTCACAGGCTTCTGATCACGAAATCCTGCCCCAAAATATGAGTTCTCCTCTATCTTGCACAGTCTCCCAATGTCTCTGGAAGTTGCATGTAATGGCCGACATAGGTGGAAATGAAAACACCACCAGATTTCTACCTGCAAGTGCGTGTTTTTGTGTTTGTTTGTTTGTTTGTTTTGTGAGAATGGCCCATTTTATAGACCATCTTAGGAACACAACGCTGCGATGCTTCACTGGAAAGACTAGCTTTGTCAGGGAAATACCTTTACCTATTTAAAAAATATCTAAAATATCTAAAATATCTAAATACCCTGCCATATACTGATGCTGTTTAGGTTAAAGAGTGACTGGAAGGTGCAAGGAAATCAGTTGCCAAGATATATTTATCCATCTCTTCTTTACTTCATTCATTTAAACTAGTAGCCTATGAACTTATGGTAAAAAGAGTTGGAAGATATGTTCTGCCTTTCTACTGACTGAGTCCGCTCTTGCAACACCATTTCAGTAGGAATCTGAATCTCTTAAATGACTTATTGTTATACCTACCTGTTTTATTTCTGGTCACAGAAATAAAGAYACAAAAGACACAAAGTAAGTTAGTGTCTTTCTCGAAAAGCAAATATTTCTTTACTGCACTTTTTCTTTCATTCTGAGACAGTTTTATTTCCCCTTGAAATAAGATAATGCTATTCAACTACTTTGCTTTTCAACCTATTTACTTATTTTTCCTGAGCATTCCGGTAAAATGGAAAATTCTTTATAACTTTGTGTGAAAGGAGGTAATTGCCATATCTTTCTGAGGTAGCCATTTGGTTGGCTTGTTGGAWATTTATTGACTTTTTATACTGGAGAACATCAAGTCTCATAGTCTCAGCATAGTCATTGATTTTGAATGAATCTTTGTTTCAGCATTATAATTTGCTCTTTAACTGGAGTGAAAGGATGCTTATTCTGGTGAGGTATAATTGAATGGTGAAAAGGTTGAGATTTTAATGTAAATTGTAATACATAACTATTTCAAAACAACTATGTTTGAAAGAGAGGGAGGAAAAAGCAACTAAAGCAGAAAATGGGTAAGAAAAAAAAAGAGTAAACAAAAACTCTGTTAAAGGCTGTGATGCTGCTTGTGGATTTCAGAAGAAATCTTGCTGTTAATATGAGAGTAGGAACTTGGCCTTTAGCAGAATGACTGATTGTGCGATATGGGACTCTTTTTATGTAAAATGCTATTTACCGCATTTTTTGACATCATGGAAAAAAAAATCAAGAGCCAAAGATCCCCAGGCTATCATTTAATGTTTAAAATAGGTTTAGTAAACTTATTTTTTATTGGCAAGCTGCAGTATGTTGCAGCTCTCACATTGCTGAAGAAAAAAATAAGAAAACCAAAAAAAAGGTAGTGAAGTAAAACATGAGCTTTTCATGACTGGGGACTTGGCAGAGGATGAACATTGTAGTCTCAGTTTAGCAGCTGGTGTACAATAGATGATTTCACAAAGCACCTTTGCAATTTGGCAGCCTTGTTTGCAAGAAACCTCAGGAATAAACGAGCCTACAGTGAATTACTTAACRTTACCCCCATGGAAACCTGCCTCTGCAGGTCAGATTTGAAGTTAATTCACTCAAAGAATTGCAGTTTCTTCTGTGTTGTTCTGGGCCTCCATTCAGCATCTACTTCAGCCAATAGGTATTGAAATAGATTTTACAACTCTGAAATACACCAAACAACTCAATGAATAAAGCCATACTTCTCAATGAGAGACTTTTAAAGTTTAAGTCATTTGTAAACAAATGAAAGAAATGTGAGTGACAGAAGTACCAGAATAAACTTGCTGTAAATAGCTACGCTCGGGGAAATAGAAATAACATTACCCCATTTTTTTGTACTCATATTGTAAATCCTTACAAAGTAACATTAATTTTTTTCATGTATTTTTCCTATTATGCTTCCCTACTGTCTAGAAGTTCATATTAACACCATTCTGTAACAGCAGGCCTGTGTCAAGGCTCACTGATGTCATCAAAAGTGACCTTAGCTGCCTTCATTGACCACTGCACTTGTACCACAGGGAACTGATGCTTATATTCATAAAAATTCTTYTGGGATTACTTTGGATGTGTCCTCTGGATTTTGAGGAAAAACTATATATCAACCACTAAGGAMCACTGCAGAACAAAGCACACACTTAGACTGAACACTTATTTAAGGAATTAAACACTCAACTCCCATGAACATTGTCCTGTGATTTTGATACCTAACTGCCACTTATTGTTCAATTCTTCTACAAGCCCTAATAATACCACTGCATACTACTTTTTCTCACATATGTCATTGCTGCTTGAGTAGTTGTCTTTGAAACCTTTGAAATAGTGGAGTTTTCAACATAGATTTTTTTGTATGCTTGGTCTGGAGAAAAATATGCATATACAAACATTTTAGATTACCATTCCTTCTATCTACTGTTTTGGGTTAAATTTTCCAAGGTAGAGAACATGTCTCATCTGCTTTTATAAAGATCTATGTAAAGATCCTTTTATCACAAACAGTGATTGAAAGCCTAATTCAAGATCAGCTGCTTATATGCAAGGTCCTACTATGGATCAGGACCTCATACTGTATGTGCATTTTTAATTTGTAAATATTTGACACAAATGTTGCATCTATTTATACAACAATGCAGGGTTGTAGTTAATTGAAGACATCATGATCTAAAATGGGGGAAAGGGCATGTTTTTAAACTGAAGTCAAATTTTCCATTGGATGCGCATAGTTAAGTATATCTTATTCCTAATTTGAATTCTGTGTAAAACCCTGCTTTCAACCCTGTGTAAAACAGGGTTTCTGTAAATACAAGCAATCCTCTGTCCTGTTGCCATTTTCTTTGCCTGAGCAGATTTGCATCTATCTCATATTCCACTCTCAAAGTAAGATTGATTAGTTAACCTGGGCTCATTATAGCCATCATTGAGGGCAGATACAGTATCTGTTCCATGTAACTTTATCCATTTTAAAGGTAAAACAAATGACATTTATTCCCAGTGGACGTTTACTGAAGTCCCTGGTAAATCACTTGTTCCAACAGATACTGCAATTTGAAATGTTGTTTTTGAGCTTACAGTGCACCTTTTTAACCACAAGTATGGCTTACTTTGCTAATCTTGACATCCCACAAGTTTTAGAAAAAAAGTTGAGTTTACAGTAAGTATTAGCAGAAGTATTCTGGCTAACAGAAAACCCCTTCTGGTCATACCAAACCCAAAATAAACATCAGAAGTCAAAATAAGTTTAAAAAATATTGCCTTATGAATTTTACCTTTTCAGGTAGGTAGTTATTCCCCTACCAAGGCCAGATCGTGATGCGGCATCCATTAYGCTTAGGAGAACCTGTCCAGCTCAGCCTTGCAGTGCTTGTTTCTTAGTTCTTTAGTAGTYACAGCGGCCAGGTGCTCAAAGGAGGTTTGTTTGCTCTGATACTAATATAAAATTGTAGAATCAGAGATACGTTTCTTAAAAAGTGCTGCATCTTTTGACGCTTGAATTTTTAATTACAGAACTTTACTTTTTTAAAAGTTTTAAAGTATTGTTTCCCATTTCTTAGGAAAAAAAGAAAAAGATGCAAATTGTGAAATCTTTTTTCTGTCTCCGATTAGCTTTTCTAGACATACGCATTGGATAAATTGTGACATTTATCCATTAGTCTTCACTAAGCACAATATGACATTGTTTGCACTGCCCTAATGGGTAATGAGTGTCTTCACTGCACTTAGATCCCACGAGGTAAGTATGTTGGGACATCTCCTGGAAGGAGTCACAAATCCAGTGCTTATTGCTTACTTTGTCTTTCTTTCTTTGTGTATCCATTCCCAGACCAGTGAGATGTGAGAAATCCRGAGAGACTTTATGCAAGGCAAAATCAAAGAAAGGTGCAGGGTGTTGCAGTGTAATTATGAAAGCAATGGTGCACAATGAGGAGCAAATAAAAATTATGCTGCATTTTGTAGTATCTTTTGAAATAGAGCATTTAAAATCTGTATGTATCATCTCAGTATAGAATACATTAGCTTTTTATGAAGTGAGAAACATGAAGTAGTAGAAAGCAATATAGCATGACAGTCCATTATGATGAAAATACACAGTACATAATAATCTGTTTCTGTTTCCTGTGATACTCCTTGCAAGAGTAAGGGCCACTCATACGAAGGTTTAGAGAATAAAGTGCAGGGCTGCTGTTTTGAAGTATAGAGCATAATTGCTAAATAATGTTAGTTTCTAGGAATGCATCCAACCACCATTTCTTTACCACAGTACGAGAAACAAGTCCAAAGCATCCCTTTCTCTTGGGCCTATTTTCCACTCCATATTGAAGCTATATAGACATACCAGAGAACGGAACATACTCATTTAAATACAGGGCTGGATAATGCAGCACAGATTCACAATGATAAAATGATAAAAAAAAAAAAAAAAAAAAAAGCAAAGATTTTTTGTTTTATATCCTCTAAATTTTTTGTTATTCTGAATTTAACCAAAGAAAAGTATTGAGTTTCTGGGACAGGATCCATTTAAAGCATTACAGTTAGCATTACTGTGTCTTACAACTAGTAATTACAAACCATTGCAGTATAATTACAAAACATKCTCCAAATATATATCCAACCTGAAAATTAGAGGTGCACCCTGTGACTATTTGCTCTTCTGAGTTTCCAACAGGGTTTGCAGTAGAGATCACAGAGATGATGCAGGCTTTGTAGAACAGTGCTTTGGATTGCACCTGAAAATAAAAATCATTACTATTACACTGAGAATTCTGGAGATTCAAAATTAGCTTGGACATTATGTGAAAGATACGATCTCCTGATTTTTATCCAGACTTTCCTTTAGAGTTTGTATTTCAATAGAACTTAATGCAGAATAGGAGAACTAATGTCTGGGCATAGAGCCATTTTTAATACTGTAATTCACTTCAACAGTTTCTGATCGTTTAGGAACCAATAACCAAATTTTCTCTCACTTACACACATTATTAGGACACACAGATTCAATTTTCATTCTGGTCAAAGTTTCAAATACAGGCTTTTGAATTTTTTTTTTTATTTAAGGCACTTTGTTCTGTGTTACMAAGAAAAGAATCACTTCAGAGGTTAACACTGCCTTTTCTTTCAAGTAGTGGTGTTAAAGTGATCTGTAGATATTACAGTGAAAAGATTGTGTGTGTGATCTGGTGCAACAGAGACAGTTGGGAATTTGAAGATCGCCTTTCTTCTGCTATTATTTATAACTGTTGGTAAATAGATCTTTTTTGTTTTCTCTGGGAATGTTCCATTTTAAGCAGAACTCTTTTTTGAAGAGACAAGAGACAATTCTCAGATCCAGAGACTGCCTGAGGGAAAGAGAAAAGAGAACCATCTCATAATAACCTTTCCATTCTTTAGTGACCCTTAGGGAGAACTTCTTGTCAGAAGATTAGAACTGTTTGTRTAATGTATAAGTGGAAATATATATGCAGGGGGGTTTTGTGGAAGAGAATGATAGGAACTGCATGTTACAGTTTCAGGCAGGGAGCTAACTGATGCTCAAAGCAACTTGTTCAAATTAGTAATATGGGATACCGAAATTTATATGCATATGTTCCATATATGTGTTTAAMTGTTTATAAATAATGAAGTCATACATGACACATGAACAGACTTCATACATAAATATATTCATATATATTCAAACACAATAAGAATAATTCTCTTCAATTTAGTAAAGAAAACACAGCCCATTATATATACACCTATATATATACATTTATAGATATACAGTTCTATATTGTTATTATATATAAAGTTATACCCTGTTGAAAGAATTACTTAGGGCCAAGAGGAATTGTTGAAGTTAAAGCCTACAAACCCACTTTTTTGCTTATCATAATATGAATTTTCTGACCAGTTAATGAGGTGTTCTTTTTATCATTATTCTTAGAAAGCCTAACAGTCTTCATTCATGTTTTCCTAAAATATGTTTAGCCAGCTGTGAGCTTCTTCATACACATTTTTCTCATACTTTCTTTGATCTCTTAAATCATGGGGACCTCTTTTATCAATAGCTGCAACTGTTTCCTTGTCTGCCTACTGCTCCCTTTAAAACTGTCTTAGGAGAATGCGTATCTAAGAAATTCATTTCCAAGAGTTTTGATGCTCTGACCTTTAACAACATTTGTGGAGTCTGACATCTTTCTCTGCGAGTCATATCTCAGCATCTTGTATGCTCCAGCAGCCCTTCCCATCAGCTTGTTTGGTTTTAGCTGTTGATGTTGAGATCAATCAGGAACAAGCTGAGAGGTGGAAGAGATGGTAGAAAAACAAGCACAGCATGAAAACAAAAAATAAGAATCTATGGGGTCTAGAGAAAACCAGCTGATCACTTTGGTTGAATAATGTATATTCACAGAGGTTAGTTAATTTCTCCAGGATATTTTTGTAGCCTGAGAAGCACGTATATATCTGTGTGTGTGTTCATGTAGGTATATATCAGCTGCCCCAGCTAGAATTAGAGACACATTAGGAGCCCAACTCAAATTCCTCTATGTAAACGTATGCAGCATGGGGAATGAACAAGGAGAACTGGAGATGAGTATATGATTGCAGGGCCATGATCTCAGTGCAATTACTGAGACATAGTCGGACAGCTCTCACGACTGGAACGTAGCCATGGATGGCTTTAGGCTTTTCAGGAAGGACAGGCCAGGAAGGGGAGGTGGTGGAGTTGCTCTTCATGTGAGAGAACAACTGGAATGTATGGAGCTCAGCATAGGGGAGGACGAAGTGTGAATCAAGAGCCTGTGGGTTAGGATTAAAGGGCAGGCCAAGGCTGGGTGACACTTTAGTAGGAGTTTACCACAGGCTTCCCATCCAGGAAGAGAGAATGAATGAGGCATTCAACAGGCAGCTGTAAGAAGCCTCCTGATCAAAGGCCTTGGTCCTTATGCGAGACTTCAACCACCCTGAAATCTGCTGGGATAATCATACAACTAAAAACAGACAGTCCGGGAGGTTCCTGCAGAACATTGCAGACAGATAACTTCTTGGTGCATGTGGCTGATGAGCCAACAAGGGGAGGCTGCTAGACCTCATACTAACAAACAGATGGTYGTATAGGAAATGTGAGGTTTGGGGGCAGTCTTGGCTTCCCAGGACAAGAGGGATGTGGAACTTCTAGAGAAGGTCCAGTGTAGAGTGACAAAGATGAATAAGGGAAAGGAGCATCTATCTTATGAGGAAAGATTAAGTGAGCTGGGACTGTTTAAGTTAGAGAAGACTGAGAGGAGATCTGATCAATATGTATAAGTACCTGAGGGGAGAAGGTAAGGAGAATGGGGCCAAACTCCTCTTGGTAGTGGCCAGTGACAGGACAAGGGGCAAAGTTGAAAGACAGGTAGTTCCATCTCCATGTGAGGAGGAGCTTCTTCAATGTGATGGTGACAGAGCCCTGGCACACACAGGCTGCCCAGGAAGGTTATGSAGTCTCTGTCTCTGGAGGTCTTCCAAACCCTCCTAGATGCCGCCCTGTGCCCCATGCTCTGGGTGTCCCTGCTGGAGCGGGAAGGTTGGACTAGATGATCTCTAGAGGTCCCTACCAACCTCAGCCATTCTATGATTAGTATTTAGTTAGTTTTAGTGTTAGTTTTTTTGCTTATAAAGTGTAAATATTTGCTTACAAAGTGTAAATAAATTTTACCTATAAACACTTAGACTATTTCTCTAAAGTATCACCTTTTTTAAAAAAAAAAMTATACAATATATAAGTAAAAGCTCATAATATAATTTTGACTAACTATCACTCATGATTAATTTGTTGTTGATCTATGGATTATGGCTAATTATCTTTATTTAAGCTTCAGCCTAAATTCTCTAACATTTAAATAAAGTAATATTTGATTAGATATCCCTGGAGGGAAAAAAAATGTTCAGTGCTTTCCTCTGCCATTAATTACCACAAATTTCTTTTAACATCACAATTATTCACCAGTGACATTTTATTTCTAGTTAAATATCTCATGCACTAAAGAAAGAAGAGGTTTCTAGCAACCTTATAATTCAGTGTTTTATCCTTTCCTCTGTTAATAATTAGTACAATAACCGATTTCCTGAATATTGATTTATTTTGTTTTGTGTGATCAGGAACAACAAAACTAGAAGAGCTTAATTTGCCTTAATATCCCCAGCATGTAGCCCCAGGTTTCCCCTCGTGCTCTGTGGATTTGTTTCTTCCTTCTTGACAATACTTTTGTGAAATCCCGTATCAGTACCTTATCCTTTCCTTATGTTACCAACTTCCAGAGTGGGTGTCTYCTACTTGGTGAAGTAGCAGGATGCTCTGAGTGAAGTTCATGCCACAGCCTTCCTCCTCAGCAGCAGCATTGATTGAGGACTCAGTCCACTACTTAGCAGTTTATTGCAGTGAAATTTGTAGGAATTTCACATATCCAAGACTTGTTTCTGATTCTTTTGAAGGTGGCCAGTTAGTTTGAGATTTACTGTGGCAGAGCTGGTTGAGAACTGAAGGTATAACAGGCCAGCAAGCTAAAGATGCTTGGAAAGGTGATCTTAAACTGAAACCCTATCAAAAAAAAAAAAAAACAAAACAAAAAAAAAAACAAAAAAAACCAAAAACCTAAATACTGCTGCATGCTAATAAGCTTAAGTGGCAACCATGTGACTTAATGATGCCCAACAAAGTTTTGCTCCTCAGTTCAGAAATCTCACCTTGACATAACAGTCTCCATGCCTTCTTACATGGGAGAGGCCTGTCAGTTCTGCTGTGTTTTTAGTTTTCTGAGAAACCAGGGTTTTAGACTCAACTCAGTCATCATCTCTATCCTCAAAATATTCTCTTCCTCCACTGCTAAAGARACTAAAAAAACTTTTTTCCCCCCTTCTCTTCYTTCCTTCTCCAGGATAGCCTATATTCCTACACAGTTTGTTGGACAAGATTTTCATTACTGCTTTATTATATTCTTTTTCAGAGAGTTGTTAACTGTATTTTTCACTTCTGAAGAATCATATTTGGAGCATATCTACCATGCTATTGTTGAAGCTTGTTTACATAGAAACATAAGTAAGCTACAACAACATGCAAAGCAGGCAGTTCAGTCTAGCTGTGATCTGGCTGGTATTTTGCTCAAAGAGCTGGCAGCAGAATCTTTCTTGCTGTGTCAAAGTATGCAGATGCTGCCATGGGGAATTACACCAAATGTCTTGAGCTTGCACAAGATTGCCAGAAGTAATTTAGGACTTGGGGTGCCCAAAGTATTGTGCTTCACAGGGACCTCTTTTTTTTTTTTTTTTTTTTTTTTTTTTTCTGGTGCCTTTGAAGTTCATACCTTGTAAAAGCGCTCCCTTCCAAATCCAAGGCACTTCTTAGCAAAGCAAACTAATTAGGCTTCTAACTAAAAGTGCCTTCATTTTCAGAAGGAATGGAATACTTTCAGTCATGCCCCTAACGAAAGCAATGTGAGCTCTAGGGACCTCTAAGGAAAAGGCCACTCATGGAACTGCCCCCACAGTGCCGTTTCATGAGCAATTTCAGCTAATCTAAGCCCTCATCAACAGGAGGGATAGTCAGGCTTTAAACTTTGCTCACAGTTGCCTGTTCCACRCTTGCACTGCTTAACACTCGTGCACCTTTGAAAAGGATTTGTTTTCAGCAAGATTAATGTTTTGATCCCTGTGATTATGTCCTCCCACATGCTGTTATGCTGATGAAAGAGAGGGAGCAGGAATGTCCCTTTCAGCAATGGAGCATTTTTAGATTGTTTTAAACTGCTCTCGAAATTGCACCACCAGCTGCCAAAAAAAAAAAAAAAAAAAAAAGTAAAAAAAAATTGGAAGCAGTAGTCTGACTGTTTTGGGCAAGGCAGTTGAAATGGAGTTCTTCCCTTACAGTTTGGGTTTTTGCAAGAGAATCTTGTCTGGAAGTTTGGAACCAGTCCCATACCACCTGTGACTTTGCTATAAAACTTCTCTCTTTAAAATTGCATCTCTCATAAATAAAAGRTGCAAGGATGCAATAAACTCTGTCTGTGTCAATTCATTTCTTTCTCACCAAGGAACTAACCCAGTCCTGGAGTCCTGACCTTGCTGAGAATTCAGAAGCTGTGACAGTATCACTCTCTAGTGCAATGATAGGCCAGGTAAGGAGACCTGTATTCATGATTCAATTTCCTGAACACAACCATATGTACATCCAGTAATGTGTACATTTGCAGTGACCATGAGAAATAAATACTGTCAGTGTCAGATAATGGAAGTAATTGGGGAGATAGTTTATTGTTCTATAAAGTGAAGCATGCTTTTTGGCCACATATGTAAATTTAAAATAGCACCAGATCTTGGAAGGGAAGTAAGATATATTCACAGCACAGTTCGTCATGCCAGAAATTGTGGAATATTAAAATAAGCAAATAAAGCATCATTAAATTATTAAGCTCCATGCGTAAGTACATTAAGTTGCAGTTAAGCTGGCATGTACGCCTCACCCTATGACCTTCTGAGAGCTAGCACTGGTTAATGGTTATTCATTTCCTTCCTGTCTTATTATCACTTATAGTATCATATACGGGCTGTGCTTGATCTTTTTCTTTAGCAAGTTTCTCCTAGTTTTTAATACCAGACTATCTTTGAATAACAGACGATCTGTATCTTTTATATTGCATAGAGCTAAAAGGAACTTAGTGAGTCAAAATCATGTGGTACTGCCTGTGCTGTGCAGCCTGGCAAGTTTTGACCCTTCTGCAGGTTGTTCTTACTGCTCTGCCACAGCTCATCGCCTCCTTKTGTTTTCCTGATACAACTGTTTATGGGGCTGCACTACAAATTGGACCTCGTATGCTAGTTTGAAGTATATTCTTCCTGCCTCCTCAAGCTGTGGTGTTCCCAGGACTACAAGGCTTCCCCTACACTTTGCCTCCTAAGGCCAGTCTGGCATTGCCTCTGCTCAGGGTGAGCATTGCCTCACTCTGAACAGAGGCAGGGTAGTATTACCTTTCTGCTTTGATAGGTGGAGAAACTGAAATGCTCAGTGCAATGAAGTGGCAAAGGCCAGAGAATAAACATCTGGGAACTGGGAATAAAAGTCAAGCAAAAAAAAAAAAAAAAATGCCAAAGCTTGTTCTGTAGTTTGTTCTCTACCAGCCTGTGCTCGAAACAGTGCAGCTCTCATAACAAAACTTTTTCTTTGCCAGATATTACCAGTCAGGAATGCTTTTCCTTAGACAAATATCCAAGAGAGTAATATAAGTAAACCTTTTAGTTTAAGAAGAATATTACTGTAGGCTAAAGATATATTCCATTTCCAGAATTTCTTAAAGAAATTCTTTAGACTTAAAGAAACTCTTGTTTTGCTTAAAAGTTTTTCACAAGGGATTTTTGATTTGCTTGCATATGTTTGTGTACATTAAGTCAGACATTTGAATTTCATTTAAAAATACAAAAGCAGTTTTTGTTCCAGAATGTGATTTATCTCTTGAATAAATATATACATCTCCCTGTTTAAGAGAAATGGATAGCACTGGGGAAGAACATCACACTTTTGGTATCTATCTGTTCTTGGAAGTCTGTAGAGAGAGTTAGACTGTAATTAGACTTTCTTATGTGGGTGTACTTGTCTCTGGATAAAAGACAGACAGACAGACGGGTTTGGTTATAGCAGTATTACAACCTAAAAACTTTTGTTTTGGGATATTTTCACTAGATTAGGCCTCAGTATGGGAGAAAGGGAAATAAGCTTTCAATACATAAACAGAGGTCACTAAAGAGAATGAATGTTTGACAGAGATTTTCAGAAGTGCTTGTGATCTGAACTTGCAATAGCAATTAGGAGCCTAAGTCCCTCTGAAATTAGTAAAAGCTGAATATGAGCAACTTTTTTCAGATCTCAGTTCTCAATGTCTAGCTCCCTAGTCATTCAGGAACATCTCACAATATTTGCATTTTGAGTGTACATAACTTTGGAAACATGGGTCAACACATAGTGTCTGCTATAACTCCTACTGCTTTTTTATCTGATTACAATCCAATTCAAGGCCCCAGAACTGAACTGACATATAGAAGATGCCAGCCCTGGTATAGATGGGTCACAGAGACAGCTGGTTTGAAATAGCATCAATGTCTGGGTTATATCTTTTAATTAAGATGGGACTGAAACTCAGCTACACATCCTTAATAGCATCCTAATATGCAGACAGAGTACTTGATAGGAAAGTCTCCTTTTCAAGAATGAGACAGAATGGTGCTCTGTGGCTGGCACAAATTTCAGTGTCCTGGTGTCAGACCCACAGCACAGGGGGTATGTGGGCTCAGTGACAGCAGAGGTATCAGGGCTGGCTCCCAACCCCACAGCTAACTGTCCAGGAGTGGGGTGGTCTGCAAGGGGGCTTGCAGCCTGACCACCATCTTAGACCCGTTTCATGTGTCCCCTCCAAGTAACATGTTGCAAACCCCCTCCTGATGCTTTCTGATATGTTTTCTCCCTCTTTGGCCAAAGTTCTGGCTTTGTAAATCCTCCACTTTAGACCTTTCATTATGTTTGTACTATAAAGGTGCTTGACTGGCCTGTATTGTCTTGAAAGCTCAGTGCACTTCACATTTTTAATGTAAGCTCCAAAATGACTCATTAAAAAACTAGTAGAGCTTTAGGCTTTCATGTCAGATTAATTAGTACAGACTCACAAATATAATGTCTAAGGGAGATTTGTCATGCAAAATCTAATAAGGTGCCTTATCTGTTTTTCAAAKTATCAGTGGCACAGTTTGCAGGGACATATTCTCAGCTCACATCTACAACTCTGTCAGAGTCACAATTTTCGTGAATCATTGATCCGATCCTTAGAAACGGATGTTTAAAATTCTAGATACCTTCCGAGGTAGCAAGCTGCTGTAAGCCAAAATTGTCTTATATTTTTTGAGGAAAATATATTTCATGCAGCAACAGGACACAGAAAAGTAAAATGCTTTAGTTTCTACTGTGATTGCCAAGGTCAATAAAATAAAATAAAATAAAATAAAATAAAATAAAATAAAATAAAATAAAATAAAATAAAATAAAATGAATTCTCCAATCCACAGAGTCTTCTATTCGAGGAAGTTATTAATAAGAACGCTAAACACTCATCATAGCTAAATCTGATGATAAGTTGCACTGTATTACTCGTTGTACTTGGTAATGGGTTGAAGGAAAAACTATTGTCCCTTAACAGCCTGCTAGCCAACAGACAACAAATATCTGTGGCTTACACTGAAATATGCTTATTAGAAGTGGGAACAAAAAAAATTAACATTGCAGCCTTTTATTACATAAAAGGCTAGGTTAAGAGAACAAGCACTTAATTTGAGTTTCAGCTTCCTTTTCAAAAAGAGATTGCATGAAATGCTGCTTAAATCAGATTCAGCAACAAAATTCATACAAACAGAAATCACAGTTTGGTAATTTTAAGAGTAAAGGATTCTTTGATTTTTTTGTTTGTTTATTTTATTTTGTTTTGTTTCCTACAAAAGAGGAAGCATTTTGAGGGAAAGTAATTGGACTGTCTGTGATCTATGCTTTCTGCACTTTTTGCATATAAGCAGAATTCCAAAAGTTGAAAAAAGAATTGTCAGCGATGATGAAAAGCAGGATGTTGCCTCTACTAGTTTATTTTGTGCGACTCTATTGTAATGTATGATTGCATTACTGCTAGCAGATGGAAATATTTTGCTAAATGGGAAAGTAGAGCTGATATCATAGGAACCATTTGAGAATTACAAAAATGCTGTCTGTAGTTTTTTCTCTGTCAGTCCACACAAAGGCCATATTAAAAGAGCAAATTATTAAGCCTGCAAAATTAGTCATATAGAGGTCTCCACCTCTGGAGGGAGGCTCATTTCTAATTCCCATCTTCTTTCCATAGACTCATTCTTCCTCTCTCCAGACATCCAGTTTCAATCTCTTTGCACAGTCAAATCTCATTTTCCTTTTCCAGTCATTTTCACTCAGCATCCATGCCCCGTGATTCTCATTTCCCTAGTTCTACATCTGTGTTAGTCCCAAGCCTTTTGCACTTGTTTCCACTCTGCTTGGCTCTCCATGGTCCCTCATCTGATCTCAGCAAGCTCTGTCTCCCATGTGCCAGCTCTTTGCTCCCACCTCTTCTGTGCCTGGTTTCTTGCCCATGCACTGTGCCATGCTAGGTTTATTTTCTCAATCCCAAATGCTTCCCATTACTGCAGTAATTATTATTCCCATATGCAGATCATCCTACTAGTGCCAAGCTAGTGCCTGGTCCCTATCCTGGTCTTCTTATTCCTCTTCACAATGTATCTTTTAACCATTTTCACATCTTTTTCGTTCTTTGGATTATCATCTCCAGTATCTACTCTGCTTTTTTTTACCCTGCCACTTTTAGGCCCTACTTTGCTTCTGTCTGTACTTTTCCAAAGAGCAGCTTTTCACCTACTTCCCTATTCCTGGCATCCATTACAGTTCCTTCCCAGCACCCTCTTCCACCCTTCAGCCTCATCAGCAACATTTTTTATCCACTGCTGTCCTTCAGGGATCTGCCAGATCCCAGGTCTTCATTAAACTCCTTTCTCTGCCTCTCACCACAATATAGCCCTCGCTTCATTTCAGTGATTACGTCCCTTCCCCACACAGCAGGTATTTGTGAGGAGAGGAATTGATGCAGGAGGGATGAACTCCTTGTTCAGGAGTTCCAGGGCTCTGGAAGATGGCCCTGCCTTGGGCATGGTCAGGCGGGACAAATCATTGCAAGGATAGGATATTCTGGACTGGTTTAAGTAGACTTGCACAGTACCATGATGGTACATGTACCGCTTGATCATGTGTAACTCTGGAGTTTGGCTCCTGTTGACAATGTTCGAGCTTTTAGCTGCTAAATGGTGATATATGTTTGTTTTTTTTTTTTTTTTTGTTTGTTTGTTTTTTTTAATGCTTTGGCTAGTTTTGGGATAACTGGCAGCAAAGGACAAAAAGACATATAATTGGCATGGAAATCTCCATTGCTAAATTTCAAGTCCAGATTTCAAAGCAATGAAGTAGTAGAGCAAGACTTGTTATCATTGACAAGCAACATAATTCTCCTAGCCTATTTCATGAAATTAGCTAGTTGTTTTGGCTGACATTTTCATAAAAATAAAAACTAAAGGTAATCAGTCCAAGCAAACCTTCTAGCTGGAAAATTTCATCTGGAACAACTAAAGTTTGGCATTATTGTAAGTGAAGTAAGGATCTAATAATGGGAAATGTGAGACACCCATAATCATAGGTGAAACTACAATCCCTGCTGATATGAGTAACAGCTTTGAAAAGTATGAAGTATGTTCTAAATAGTTAAGGATAAATTGAGACTTGAGTTACATCTCTGGAAATCATCTGATTCTTTTATTCAGCTGGTAGCTGAATTTAGCCCTTTGTGTATAACAAAACTTCTGCCTTTTTAAAATTGCTGCAGGCAGGCGTTAGAATTTCACAGATTTTTAAGGCCAGACATGACCAGTGTAATTGAAGAATCTGACCTCACGTGCAACAGAGACTGTAGCATCTTACATTCTGTTTCTTTCAGGGCACCTAAGACTCACAGTTGAGCAGGGAAATATTTGTTAGTGCATCTGCATCACCTACTCATGTACATATATGAGGGGAGAGCTCATATTTTCTGAGCTGTATTTCAGAAAAGAAAGTTGAACCTAGTGGTCATAATGACATGGATATATCTTAATGGGAACACCAGCAAAACATTCCACTTAATGGAGGATGTACTGAACTGAAGTAATGGATTTATGTGATGATCAGCGTGGTGTGAAATTATAAACTCCATTGTTAGTATCAAACTGGCTAATTAAAGTTCTGCTCCAGAATAACATTCAAATTTTTAGATCTGGGGGACTAAGCTTAAAATGGCTTCAGCTTTTTGCAAGAGTGCCACGGAAAAATGAAGAGCATAGAATATTTAGCTTGCATTTTTATTTAATTGTTGCATTGTTTCAGTATAAATTATTATGTAGTATTTCTTTCTCCCTTCTCCAGTCTTTTCTTTAACTGGGTTTCCACAGGATATCCTAATTAAGAGAAGTCTGCTGAATTCTACCCTCAAAAGAATTAAGGATTTCACTTTGGCTAAATGGCATTTTTGACTATGGAAAAAAAAAATGTGATTTAATGGGAAAGATAAAAACAGGGCAGCCGGTCTATTCAGGGAAAGCTGAGAAATAGAAGATTTATATAAGGATTTGCAAGTAATTTATATGGTTCTCTTTTCTTTCCTCTTTTCTAACACTGGATAATACTAAATTCTCTTAATTTACTGTATACTTCAATGTGAAGCAATGCACATATTTTGAGGCTTTTTCTTCCTTTTGCCCTAGAGCTCTCCCATTGAGCAAGCAAAATTTAAAAGTAGCTAAAGGCAAGCAGGAATCTGTCCTCTCCGCTGATGGGTTTCAAAATGAAAGCTCTTTGAAACTTCTATGCCTGCCAGTGCAGCCCAGGAGCACTAAATACCAACTGTCTGTTGCCACATGCTGGCAGACTGAGTCTTAAATAAAGAGTGACAATTTGTCCACCCTTGCTTAGACTGCCCAACCAGAGCTGAATGGACAGTGAAAAAAAAAAACATTTTTCTTTTTTAGATGATATGTAGTATACTCAGTAGAGGGTGAATATGCCTTTGTGTTCTAATTCTGTGCTATTCACCATATTTCAGGACTACACTGAAAGCTGAAATCATCCCTTTATAAATTATGGTCTTTTTCTTCAAAAAGGATTCCAGATGAAGTTGAAAAAAAGGTGTGATGTTTCTGCAGTTTGTAATTGAAACATGATATCCTGTGAAAGATGCAAATTCAAAGGATAGATTAAATGAAGTTAATTGCAGAACCTATGTAGCTACAGCATATAGTCATGTTTTACAATGCATGTGCTAAATATTGTAATCAAATGTATAAACAAAGTTGAAACCTATGTGCTATAATGATAGGCTTTTTAAACATGTCTAATAAAGCTTACCAAAATAAAATAAAATAAAATAAAGTAAAACAAAACAAAACAAAACTCAGCTCAATGAAAGCTTACTAAAATCCTAAAAGCTAATTTGCCAGAAAACTGTCCCCAGGAACATTTAAAATGAAATCTTAAATGTCTACATAGTCATTAGCTCTTAATACTTGTGTAAAAAGTGCAGTAGTATACTTTACATTTTGATATTACAGGTCTTGTAGCTCTTTTTTGAAAGATAAAATGATATATAAGATGGCTTATAAAATATATTTCATAAACTTCTTTATATAAAAATATTTCAGGATGAACTGTCTATCTTTAGAGATATTCAGGTTTGCATAATTTCTGTAAAATTTATAATCTATGAAGGTAGCATTTTAATTACAGAATCATAGAATAATTTAGTTGGGAAGAGGCCTCTGAAGGCCTCCTGCTCAAAGCAAGGTCACAGCAGGTTTCTCAGAGACCAGTTGTGTGTGCAATATTTTCAAGACCTACTACTCCACAGCCTCTGTGGCCAACCCCTTCTAATGCCTGACCACCTGCAAGGTGCCAAATGTCTAACTGTTTTTTTCTGTGTCTGACTTGTGTCTGTCTTGTCCTGCCACCATACACCTCCAAGAAGACGTGGCTCCATCTTGTCCACGTCCTAGTGCAGGACAGTTGTAGACAACAGTAGCGTCTACAGTAGGAACCTCCCCTACTCCCACCCTCTCTTAGCCCACAGGACTGAGGTCATCCAGCAATGCAGATGTGTCTCATCAGTGCTGAGCTGAGCGAAAGGGTCTCTTCTCTTGACCTGCTMCCAATGCGCTTCACAATGCAGGCTGCCATTGGCCTTCTTTGGTAGAGGTGTATTGCTCACTTCGGGTGACTAGGGAGTCCACCAGGAACCCCCCACCTGTCTCTGCAAGCTGCAGGGTGAACAATTGTTTTACCTGTTTTACCATTGATACTAGCTCCATAGAGAAGCTCATCATATTGGGGTCTCAGATRCGTTCTTTATATATTATATCTTTATTTCACATTTGACTTCAATGCCATTTTTTCGTCCTAAGCCTCAATGGCTTTTTGGATGTTCAAATTCTAGTGGTRCCTGAGACATCTCTGAAAGTGTCTCCAAAATGCAACAAACTAGGCTTATATTTACTTTGAAAGTCATCCAACAGCTAATATCATGCTCTTGATACATATTGTAGCACCCATGTAGGAACTAGAATTTCTCCAAGAAACCCAACAGGAATTACTGAGTACCCCCTTTAAATGGGGTWCTGAATACCCCATTTAAAACATGATGTTTTAAAATAGCATTCAACGGGAAGTCCATAATATGAGGTGCTTTGAGGTGCTAGTTTTAGAAATCCAACTTGGAGATTTTTGTCCAATGAGTTTTCAATTTGATCATGTATRGATGGACTATAACATGGGTTATATGCATCCTTGAGTCATTGCTTTTGCTGTTACCAGAAATTATATGTATATTATTTAGAACAAAAGTTAAATATCAAATGTGTTTGTATTATTCTGWAAATGAAACAATAATTAATCTATATGCTAAGTGCCTGGATTAGCAATCTATATAATTGTATACCCCTGCTGACAGATGGTATCTTTAGCAAGACTGGTTCTGATACTGGTTTGCTGCCGTCCAGAGGGACCTGGACAGGCTGCTGAGTTGGGCAGAGAGGAACCTCATGAGGTTCAATAAGGATAAGTGCAGGGTCCTGCACCTGGGGAGGAATAACCCCAGGCATCAGTACAGATTAGGGGTCGACCTGCTGGAAAGCAGCTCCACGGAGAGTCCTGGTTGACGCTAAGTTAACCATGAGTGAGCAGTGTGCCCTCGTGGCCAAGAAGGCCAATGGGATCCTGGCCTGCATCAGGAGGAGTGTTGCCAGCAGGTCRAGGGAGGTGATTCTGCCCCTCTACTCAGCTCTGGTGAGGCCGCACCTGGAGTACTGTGTGCAGTTCTGGGCWCCCCAGTATARGAGGGACGTGGAGCTTCTGGAGAGGGTCCAGAGAAGGGCAACTAGGATGATTAAGGGAATGGAACATCTCTCGTATGAAGAGAGGCTGAGYGAGCTGGGCCTKTTTTCTCTGGAGAAGAGACGGCTCAGAGGGGATATGATTAATATGTATAAGTTCAGGAAGGGAGAATGCAGGGAGGAAGGGGACARGCTGTTCTCACTGGTGGCCAGCGATAGGACAAGGGGTAATGGCCACAAGCACAAGAAGTTCCGTCTCCAGGTGAGGAGCAACTTCTTTCCTGTTAGGGTGACAGAGCAGTGGAACAGGCTGCCCAGGGAGGTTGTGGAGTCTCCTACTCTGGAGGTCTTCAAAACCCACCTGGATGCCACCCTGTGCCACATGCTSTAGGTGTGCCTGCTTGAGCAGGAAGGTTGGACTAGATGATCTGTAGAGGTCCCTTCCAACCTTAAATATTCTGTGATTCTGTGATATCTCTTATTCAAAACCTACTGACTCAATGGACAAAGAGCTGTAGAGGTTTTTTTTTTTTTTTTTTTTGAGGGAGAGGAGAGGAGGATCAAAGGCATTTGATCTTATGGAAATTAAATAAAATGAAAAGAAATGATTGTAGCCATCTTCCATAAMAGGAAACAAAATTAGTAAATTTTGTTCTGTCTCTTAAGAAATTGAGCTCGATCAATTCTTATTAAATAATTACTTAATTAACTAAGTTTTGTTTTTTTAAGACTTTGTGGATTTGTTGTTTCATTTGTTTATTTCGGTCAGGGGGTAATTATGGAAACAAAGGCTTGAGTTGCTGTTAGCTTTGAGAATAGAGAGATTATTACATTACACTAAAGATTTTGAAATGTAATGTTGAAAAATATCCTTACAAATAAACAAATCTTGGGGAAAAGTTAATTTTATACTSTAAATATGGGAGATACGAACCACCCTAGCAGAAACAAATGAAAAAACATGGAAGTTAATGGAGCTGTCATTTCAATATTCCATAATGTTATCTAGGATATGCAATTATTCCAACTATAATTCGCCTATCCTGCTTGAATAGTTACAACAAAGTGATAGGCTTACCATAGCTCACTAGCTTTTCCTGTCACCACGCAACTGTAAAGCATATACATGTCCAGAAACAGAGGGGCAATTGGGGAAATAGAGCTGCTCTTGGTGTCAGCTATGCAAGCAGTATATGGCCCATTCCTCCTGCCACCGCCTCAACTATTTGCACAATTATTTTCCTGGTCATCTCACGTGGTTGCGTGTTTATGCACAGGGCAACAAGGCATTTGTGYTGAAAGGAGGCATGCAAGCTTCTCMGCCTGTGAGGCCCTGACATTCCAAGGTCTGACAAGGGTTTTGCTTTCCAAAATCCTGGTGTTACAGGAAAGAGTGCATCAGGACAGTATGAATTAAATAGATGTCCACTGTCCTCTCATGCATAGCTCACTTTGACTTTTACATGACCCTATAATGTTCAAGCAAGAGGAAACATTTGCATAATTAAAATCAGCTCAAACCAGGCAAAAAAGTTCAAAATATAGGCATAAGACCCAGTGAACTAGAATAGGAGTCATATCTAACCCATAAATTGGTCTCACTGCATTATCTGGTAAGACACATGCATACTGTGCTCACACACACACACACATAGCCACAATAAAAAGGCATGATTAGCTATGGACACAGATGTTTAATAAAAATATTTCATAAAGAATAAAGGAAATTAAAAGAGCAATATCTTACAAGGTGTTTTAAAAACTATGAGACTGTGTGAAACAGGTTCAGCTTCAGACCAGCACTGTGTGACCTCAAAATATTATTGCTAATATGCAGTGCACAAAGTCCCAACTTTCCAATTATAACATTTGCACATGCATATTTTGATTTTTTTTTGTTTGTTACTCTTCATGTGTGAGAACCTATGCAAATACAGACTTGACTGTGCATATTTTAGGTAGCTTACGAAAGAGAAATTCACAYAAAACTGTCTTGACTTTCTGGAAAAACGGACTTAAAAATTAAATCCCACATAATGTGCTGGGTGCATGTTGTCTTTTCTCCTATGAAAACTTTGTCTAAGATCAAAATAAGCTGATTTAAGGCTCAGAACAGATATCTCCATAAGCTGCCATTTTCTATAACTTCCAAAAGTGTCGTAAAAATCATACTTATATAATCAGCTTTTGTTCATGTTTTCAGTGGGAAAAGTTTGCTAGCTTTGATAGTAGTGAAAACTTCAAAGGCTGTGATGAATCAAATGAATAATTTGTCCTGAGGAAATCTGTGCAAATTGGTCACATTATCTAAATGTGTCGAATGAAATGTTAAGATATCTTTCTCTCCAGAAATAATTGGATTTGCACATCTCTCTAGATTGCTAGTCRTTCCACTAAAATGCGGGGGCGTATATTTTTCATTGCCTGAATGCCTGAGTGATTAACGACGAAAGAAGAGTGGCTAAAGCTATATTTGATATGTTCAGGTAGGATGATTTGACTTGTTCCAACTTTTGGCCCACCTGATGCGAAGATGATCAGCAGCCCACGCAAGACCAGCTCAGTTATATATATATATATCTAGTTTAGATACGCTGATCTGGATAAGATGAAAGATTTTAGGACGCTTTGTAAGCAGTCATTGAAAGGCAAGTCAGAAGTCTTCATTAGTCACACATGAGTTTCTCTAGGGGATCGTCCATTTGAATTTGGTGTTTTGGAGAAAGAGACAGGAAATGGCACTTAAAATTGATTGCGTTTTTTCTTATATTTCTAATGTTTTGAAGGAGAGTTTGCGTTATGCATATGATTTGCTATTCTAGAAAAAGAAACTAAGAAACCAAATGCTTTATTCTCTGTTATTCTAAGTATTTTGTTCTTAATTGAGTTGTTAGGAAGTTCTAGGATATATTTGTACACAAAAAGGGATTTAGTTGTCAATGCTTTAAAGAGTCTCTCTGATGTCAATTTTTCAGGCAAATTTGGACTTTTAGTATTCAAACAAAAGGCCAAGACAAAGCACTCTGCCTTTAATTGATTAGTAAAATGTAGGTGAATCTCTCTTGAGTGAAATATGAAAGAACAATAAAACAGAGAAAGGAAAATTCAAACTCAGAAACTTTAATATAAAGCAAAGTGTAACAAATAGAAGCAAAGATAGATGAGCCTAAGCTTGCATAGTGTCAGTGTGAATTTATTTGGGATTCTTTCAAACAATGTCTTTTTTGTGTAATCTGAAATATTAACAAAGTGGAGCTGATCTGAGTTATGGGTTGGCAGTCTAAAATGCTTTACTGTCATAGGTGCATAATAAAAATAATCTAAAAGAGCAAAAGGTCCACAGTCTTGCAAACATGCCTCCTTAAGCTAAAATTTACTACTTGGAAGTATCCTCATGCAATTGTTTGTAAAAGTATGAACAATTCATTAGTTCATACTGATTTATTAGTTCATTTTAGTAAAATCAAGCACATCTGTTAGTGCCTGCCACACTGATGTTTCAGTAAAATGCAGAAGTCTTTAGTGGCCTCCACATTTAGTACAYGTTGTCATGGGCTATTAAATAATAATTTGTTTTCCAGTTTTTGATCCCTCAAATGATATTTGGATTAACAATAAAGTGATTATTTCATTTCATTCTGAATGAGCTTGAACTGCAGAAAAATACTGTCTTGGGAGAAGAAGGAACGTATATATTGTTTATTGAGCTTCCTTGGTGGTAGCTTGCTCGCTTCACCCTGGGAGCATTTCCTTGAGCATCCAAGTTGCTTGCAGACTTCTGCTTAGAAACTTTTATCACAGCAACAACCAGCAACCAAATTTGACTCAGGTTCATATAATCTAGCAGGAGGTAAAGGGTGCATTGCAGCAGCAGTTAGGCTAGCTAGAGCATAGCCATAGTGACACATGTACATGCATGGAAGGRAAGAGTGGTGAGGCAACTAAGGATGATTGGGAACAGAGTTGAATCCACTTCTGAGGTAAGATGAGCAAAAGCCAAACGCTGGCAGCAAAAGCTCTTCTATATATCGTATGGAAGAGGATGATACTTCTGCCTRATAAGTATTTTCTTGGCATTTTTTTTCAGTTAGCAGTAACAAATATGAGACAAAAAAAAAAAGTGCTGTTGTTTCTTGGTACTAATTTCCTGTGAATCAATATTTAAATTGTACACAGATTTGAATCAGGTTTTCCAACCAAACTGATTTTTTTTTTTTTTTTTAAGTGGTGAAACTTGAAATCTGGAGATAATGTGATGAAACATTGGCATTAAGGGTTAGGCAGACAAGAACAGAAAATTCTGTCATCTGAATATGGCAGAAATATGAGACAAAATTCAGGTCCAAACTGTGTGAAGTATAATCTGTGTTTTGCAGTTTCTACTCAGGCATCTTTTAGGTCATTTACCCAACACTCTTATTCTCCCCAGAAGAGAGTTTTTAGCATAGGAAATAGAGCAAATGAAGGGAAGAAAACTGTACACTTTCATCTAGACTGAGCTGTGGCTAGAATGAGGCAATGAGCATGTGCCAGAATGAACATTAGATGAGAAAGATGCCAATGTTTTTATTGCAAATAGCCTATTGCAGCTGAAGCTTATTCCAGTGAAAGAAAAAGACAGAGCTACCAATGATTCCAGCAGGGCAGAGACAGAATATGCGKTTGGAAAATTAGTTCATGGTTTATTCCATGGCAAAATCTGGGATAGTTTATAATCAGAAAAAAATAACATAAAGCCTAATTTTAAATGGTCTCTTGTTTCATATGAGTCATTCTAAGTCAGAGTTTAGGGTTTTTTTTGGTTGACTGATGGCTGACACTTGCCCCTTGCACCATACAGTTGGGCTCTCCACTTTCCAAAGGAGGTGCTAGGTGGAGGATCTCCACCTCCTAGGTCTCCTAGGTGCAAAGATCTCCTAGGATCTCTGTGTCTTGAGAGGATGCAGAGATTCAAACTCAGAAACTGTGCTTTGGCTTTAGTCAGCTCAGTGACCTTGCCTACATTACTCTTAAAGAGCAGCCAGAGAAACAGTTGGGGATGTGTTTTCTTCACAGAGGCACTGGTTTCCTCTCTACAGAGGAACGGCACAGAAGGTCACACTCACACTTGAAGGCGTTCCTTCTGGTGCTCTGTTCAGCCAAAATGCTGCACATTGTCCAGAGAAGCACACAGCCGCCGGGCTTCCCAGTTCCTCCAGCTGTTCCAGGAGATGAACTTCTGGATGCATTCTCTGGACAGGCAATTAATATGCCCAGATGGGCAGTCTACAGTAGTTCATTAAAGTATTGTTTTCTTACAGAGAATAATGACATCAGGTGGGCCCAGCTGCCTCAAATAGCAGCTTCATTAGTGGCCAGAAGAAAGAGGTGAATTAGGTTTGTGACAGCTCTAATGGTTTGTCATCTGACACAGACCAAATCGTCATAAATTAACCCAGGATAACTTCTATGCTTCCTGTCTTTGTAGCTGCCCTTCTTACCTTTCCAGTTCAGAATAGTACTGAGTTGCTTTCTGTGCATACCTTATTAGATAAAATGGGATATTTCAACCACAAAATGTAGTAATATGTACCAAGTGATTGAAACCAGACTTTTTCCATGATATAAACTATTAAATAAAATACAAACTTTCAGAAATAGATAGGCAGACATCTGTAGAAGCCAGGACTTTTAACAGCACTGTATAAATTGTGGTTCTTTAGATGAGCTTTTTGCTTTCTCCTCCAATAAATGTCTTTTATTAGTTACGCACAGAGCTTCAGTTTTCAGGATGGATACTTCCCAGATCTTGCCTTTGCAAGATTAGATTAGCCATCTCATGAGCAGGAGCTCTTGTCCTAACTCCTGATTTTGAATGCTTTCCATGTCTTGGGGGTTCAGAAGTGGATGCAGCCAGGATAGTGCAGGACAGCTGTACATTAGTTCGTGTTCTCCCTCATTGCATTGAATTTGACCAAAAATGAGAAGAAAGAACTATAAACCTTTTAGCTCCCCATGTTAAGTTGCTACTGACACACTTTGAAAACAGCGTGTCTGATATTTTTTGTGCCCTTTTAATACTTCAGCATCCAGTTCGACTACTGCACTGAGGTCCCCAAATCAAATAGAACTGGGCCTCAAATATATCTACATTTTTTTTTCTAATCCCAAATAGCTCATTCCTTATTTAAGTCCATGACTGGTATCACTTATTGAAGTACTCAAAGTATTTAATCTAATTATTATTATAGTCTTTCTTTGATTAATGATTCATTAGAAATAGGGCTGAACCAATCCCCAGATCCCAAGTCAAGCTGACATTCGGGTATTTTATAATATTTTGATTTAATTTGGAACACCTAAAAAATGCTACTTACCCTAAAAAATAATCCTGGACAATTAAGCAACAGTTCGTCATCTCCTGTGTCTTTCCCGTGATACACTATAATTACTTCAGTTAAAAAAAAATAGTCCCTAGGAGTGTGTCAGCATCAGAGCTGCTATTTCTGTTCACACAGAAATGTGCAGTGCAGTTGTTGAGCTCTCTACATTTGAGACTTGAGTTCAATCATTTCTATTAACTGCAAATGTTACCATTTGCTGGCTGGAGAAATACAGGGTCAAGCATATGTATACTACGGAAGAGTAGCCATCTGTTTCAAGATAAGTACATAGGATAAAAATTAGTTTAAGTTTTTCCATGTGCACCTGGCATGTCCATTTAAATAAAGACACCAAAGGAACACATTAAATTAAAATACACCCCAAATCTGGCTCAAAACCATTCTTAATATTCTGGCAGCTCCTCTGGATTTGATTGGCAAMCTTTTCAATAGATTAGACACAAGTCCTGGAGGCAGCAGGCCAGGTTCATAGGGTATGTTACCGCAGCAATGTGGAAACGTAACTGGAGCACATGCAAGCCTAACTTCATTGGGTTAGCAGAAGGAAAGGTTGCAGTGAAAGTGCCACTTGCTAGCAACCAGGGTGTGTATTTATGATCTCTAGAAGTCTCCATATACTAAAGACTGTTCTGTCCTGTTAACACTGTGCTGGTAGCTCTGCTAGCTTGATTAAAGTAGGATATAATCATGCTTTCTGCTTGGGATATAATCAAGCTCTCTCTTACTGCTGTGTAGCTGTATGGCTTTTGATTACAAGCTTTAACCAACCAAGTCTGAAAACATGTAATTCATGCTTAAATTTGACCATTTGTAAAGAAATAATGGGAGGATGGGTGTAGTTCTCCAGAAACCTAAATAATTACTTATACGTAATTTCCACTATACTGTGGCTCCTGTAAGCCCAGAAGGCTCCCCAAGGTCCACTCTTCTTCCAGTCAGCTGGTAGCCTCAAAATATATCTTATTCTGGTCATTTCTGCACCAGGAGCAAARGACCTGCAAAGTGCTGCCAGTATTTGCTGCCAAAGGACTTTGGTCACAGTGTACTCTGTGTGGGAATGCTGTTACTACAAAGCGGTGCCCAGTAGTGTTTGCATCTCGGCCAGTGCTGTGGTTTCCATGGAATAGTTCTTGAAGTCTTCCGAAGAGTGGACAAGAATAACTGGGAGAAAGATTTTAATTAAGGGGAGAATGGAAAGGAGGAAACATATTAGGAATGTCTGGGAAAATAATACTTTTATCCAGCAAAAGAAAATGRCTTTATTTCATGTTCCCTTTTAAATGGGATCTAAAATCCCATTGTAGTTGATTTTTATGTTATCTGTTTGTGGCCCTTTCAATAGACATTTTTATGGGGAAGAATGCCTCTGAGGCGTTATCAGGGATTTTGTTTTTTTCTGACATGAGGTAAGGCAGGAGCACACGACTCAGCATTTTTATCCTTTGGAAACCTACATTAATTTATTTTGACAGCATTTTCAACCCATATAAGTAGTTTAGGACTATCCATGTGTGCTACCTTCTGATTTTAGACAAGCAATGCTTTGCGTGAGACTGTTAATTTGGCAAAGGGCATGGGTTCACATTTGGTTTTCATAGACTGATAGATTTAAAGGCCAGAAGAGACCGTTATGATCATCTAGTTTGACCTACCAGGGCATGAGTCTCACGCAGTCATTACTGCAAAAAGATCATGAGTTCAGCTAGAGTTAGAGGTCAGATTAAAGAAGACATTCAGTCTTGAGTAGCCTTCCGCTAATTTTTATCATGAATTTTTCTGGCTTCAGATTGTAGACTGTGAATCATACCATTTTATAGGCATGCAGAGTCAAAAGGAGTGAGTCAAAAAGAGAGTCAATCATCCTCTGCGGTCCTTTACCATTACACATCTGTGATTAAATGTAATTGTATTTATCCCCCCTCTTCACTATGAAAGTTTCACAGTGGCTATTTAAAAAAAAAAAAAAAAG
This sequence comes from Nothoprocta perdicaria, assembly GCF_003342845.1. NCBI lineage: Eukaryota > Metazoa > Chordata > Aves > Tinamiformes > Tinamidae > Nothoprocta > Nothoprocta perdicaria. The sequence continues at coordinate 1,272,678 of NW_020454194.1, forward strand.
AATCTTCTTTGCCAGAGTAAGTGATTTTGTTGGCTTGGTATCAACACTGTTGTATCTAATGCAATTGCTTTGTGGACTCAGTTTATTTTCGGCTGCTTTCTAAAAGGGAGTCATTTGTCTAAGTTAGTTGTTTTTGTTATGTAAGAATAGCCAGACTTGAAAGCYGGAACCTCAGCCTGATAAACAGAAAAAGAAGTTCATATTTCTGGGTGGCATTGTTTGACTGGGCTGAATGAAAAAGGTAACAGCACCATAGCAGAAGACACCTACTTATTTTTCATGATGAATATACATGTTGAGTATAATATATTATAGCTCCGAACAGAAAAGGAGATGAATACCTTCTGCATTTATATGGTATTTATCACAGCTGAAAGCAATTGTTTTATTGATTCACATGATTAACTGCTTAGTCTTGTATCCAGCACTAGTTCTATCCATCAACAAGACTGTTACAGGTCCTTCCTTCCTGAATTCTTATTCTAGCTACGTAAGTTCATACTAGACAGAATTTTATACAATGTTACTCTTTTTACAAATGTTTTGTAAAAGCAGTAAAACCATTCTTTGTCCTTCAGACTTGTTCAGATCTATGAGGACAACAGAAATTCTAGCACTTAMTGACTTTCAGTGTTTTTCTACACTTAGCTACGCAGTTTTCTCAATACAGGACAGAAARTGTTTAAAAGACCTCTGTTTAGAAATATCCAGTTCATTAAATGAATAGTTGAGTCYATAATTGATATTGCTATATGCATTTAGAAATGGTAAGGTTTGAGTTTTATACAATACTTTTAAAAAATGTAAATTTATATATTGCCATTTATAGTGTGTAGTACTACTTACACAAGATGATGGAAATTCACTGTTATAATAGCCATTTGAATAGGGAAACTTAAAAAAAAATTATGGAGAAAAAGATTCCTAGCAGAAGCTAAACTAACTAAAAATTATAAACCAAAGGTACTGTCAGAATAATGCTATGAATATTAACAGATATAGAAATATTTATGTTGTATAGTTGTCAGACCATGCTAAATGGATGATGAGCATTTTTTCCTCCTGATACTAGACAGTGTTAACAGTGGTTCCAAAGCATACATGCAATTTCAGGCAGAGACTACACAGATAAGTGCAGAAGCATTCAACCTGGCTTTCAGCTTTTGAAAGCTATGCACATCCACCAAATTAGCGTGCATGAAGTCTGTCCAGAGAACAGATGCTTACACCAACTAATTTCCTTTTTAAAAAACATCACTGCATTTCTATGATTAGTTTTCAATGCATAGATAAGAAATAAAATTAGTAAATGCCAGAAAAGAAAAGGCAGGAAAAGATAAAGAAACATGGAAATATTTAAGAAAATATGAATTGTCTAGAAAGTTTCCAAAACTTAAGGTTTATGTTTGGCTTACCTCTGAGAATGGTCATAGGTGGGGTGAAGGAAGATGCTCTAACTTAGAATTAGGATACTGAAGGCCCATTTTGGGCACTCATTTTTACATGTGTGCTATATTTAGGAGTACACCTTCCCCATACTTAAGCTCTGGTTTTACAATTCACTATTCTGGAAACTGTGATCTTGAGCACTGGATCAACTTTTCACAAAAGCAAGAGCTCAAAATTTGCAGTTCAAGTTTTACACAAACTAAGAAGTTTTATGTAAGTTTTATGTATCAATGTAAAATGAGTTTAAGACACTTTGGAAAATCTGTGAGCAAGTTAAACTATTTGTGAAATTAAACCTCCAGTAAGGTCATTCAGGCTTTTTCTTGCTACCCCTACACAGAGCATAGACAGAACACAGAGCTTAACATCTGTTTCTGGTGAATATTATAATGCAATAGCCAGAGTGGTGCTATATAGATAGACACATCTGTGACTAGAACAGAGGAAAGAATGAGAGGAAAATACCACCAAAAGAAAATTCTGGCTAGTTGAAAGGAAAACATACTGCAAATTTTAACTTAATTTCTTTAATGATCTTTAGAACTTGCAAATCAGGCCACCTTTAAGAGCTGCTCATCAGTACTTGCCTTAGTGACACAGAAAAGATTGAAATTAATTTTTGAGACCAGTTGCCAGGTTCTTACTATTTAGTAAAATAGCAATATAAACTGATGTTGTTAAACAGAAGTTTAATAGAATTATTATGCATCTAGTCTAAGAAGAAAACAATCCCTTGCATAGGAAATTGTAATGAAGTAAAATTTCAAACTTTCAAATTTTAAAATGACACAGTTCAAAGACTTAGAGCACAGGAATGCACTAACTCTTATTTTTAATACGGGAACTCACTTTTTTCTAATTAACCTCTATTTTCACAATTGGGAAATGCAAAAGGCATCAGAGCATTGATCTGAARCCATCATGATACATGTGGAATTATGTTGCTATTGACTGGAAGAAAAGTTTTTCTGAACTTATTTTCTTTATGCAGAATCTATGGGTCAATAAATTTGTGACTCAGAGAATACTTTCTCTTCAGATATTGCTGGACTTAGTTTGAAACACTTTGGGGCTTTTTAAAATCTCTGCAGCGTTCTGTAATAGCTTTGAGAACATTCTTTCTTCACAGTATGCATATGTYCCAGCTGTTAGCATTAACTACGTCCTGTAATATATCCGAAGTTATCAAGAATCAAGTATATAGATTTTTCATTTGAAATTCTCTGATACACAAGTTTATTAGAATATAATTAGAATTTATTAGAATATATATTTAATGTATATATATTTTATATATATTAAATTATAATTTATTAGAATATATTGGCGCATAAGCAACAAAAAAAGTGTAGATATATCACTTCAAGGGTATTTTCACATTTAAGCCCCTTTACTTTTTTTTTTTTAAGACTGAGGTTATCTGATATTATAACTCTATATGATATTTAGACTTTGCATGTCTCGGTTCTACAAATGGGTTTCTACTAGTGAAACAAATATGCCTTTGTAATTAAGTGATTGTTCACAATGCAGCTTATGGAAATACAAGATACAAGTCAAACAATTCAGTGAAGAATGCTCTTTTTTGTTGCTCTTTGTTTTTAACGGGCTATAAAATAAATGCAGTGTGGAAGGTAYTTTTACAGCTGGGGCTTGTGATACACGATAGGAATGGCCATACAGGGAAGCGCACGCTGAAACTGTGTGTTTAAAACCCCCATCCTCACATGTCTTGGAAGAGTTATGTACATAAAAGCATCAAGACCCTGCACTATCTTTATTAGAGCAGGTCTGACTGCTCCTYGAAATGCTTCCAGCATCAGCTCTGGTAAATGCCAAAGCATGCGCAGGTCCACAGTGAAATGCTGCCAGCGTGTATTGGGGGAAGAAGTAGGAGTATGGAGAAAGGAAGCTCCTTAATAAAATATGAGCAGGGATAACATTAAGGAAAGTTCTGCAGAGACGCTGCTGCCCGTATGAGGAGGACCCAGCTCCRGCATTCCTGTGCACTGCTTTCCAGGTGGCTTTCCTGGGGACTGCTTGCAGGACACAGGGCTATTCAAGGGAAGGGCTTGTCAGTCTGTTGGGAATACTAAGCAAACGACTTGTCTCACCCACCGGAAAAGATGAATAACCATAAGGGAAAACTTCTCACTTGAGCAGTCCATAGGATTTTCAAAAAGAAATACATACACCTGAAGTTACTGAAATATTTGAGTGTTTACTGTCTGGATTCTTTTTAATGCCTTGCTCTTTTTTTTTTTCTTTCCTATTTACYCAAGATAAATTTACAGATTTTTCCATCTCTGTGGAAACCTTGCATTCTATGCAAAGACTGAGCTCTTTCATGGCCATGTGCTTCCCAGAAGACAGAATTTTATATAAAGCAGCAAAGAYCATGAGATCCATAGTAAGAAGTGGGGAGTTATAGTTCCACAGTTCCATATGTAGCTCTTGTCCCATGGCTGTCAGTCCTGGGAGTGGGTCACAGCCTTCACAGCCCACTCCTTGCTCCCATTTCCTACTAAGAGGAGGTGCAGAGGCCAGAACATTTATTTCCAGCTCTCAGCATGCCATGCAATTGCCCAGTGGCCAGGGAATGGCCTCAGGTCCAGAAGAAAGCAAGCTCTCCAAGRTGCTGCATTTAAAGATGTATTATCCCAACTATGACTAGTTGGTAAACACAGCCTCAAGTCCTCTCTCAAGAACAATTAGCAAAGCCACAAACAGTGATTAATATTTCATTCCTATGCATTTAAAGTTTTTTTTTCTTTATAATTCTTCATTTAAAAGTGTAACTCTTCTGAACATCCCATTAGAGAACATATAGTGGGAAAATATAACCTTTCTTTCATTTGTTTGCCTAAGTAAAATGCCAAAATATTAATGTGTTATTTTGTTTTTGACAGCAAAATTTGGAGAGCAACCTCACCAATCTTATTAAGAGGAATACTGAACTGGAAACTCTTTTGGCAAAACTCATTCAAACCTGTCAACATGTTGAAGTGAGTATGAGCTCCATTTAAAATTTTAGAAATTTGAATTATGTGGTTTGAATTTTCAAGATTTCAAAAAGGAAATTTTGAACTAAACCATAACTGCAAAATAGAATCAAAGTGATGGTAAACTAGTCTGGGACTTTTCTTTGGTAAATGCTTTTCTTAATACAGATGACCTTATTTATTTTCCTTTCTATCCCCTTTCAGTTATGATTTCATATTTGCATGGCCCTCAGTACTACTGCTATACGTGAGCACACAACTATCTGCAACATGCTTATCTTCCTGGCTCCTTTGTGAGACAGAGTAAAATTTATACAGATTGTAACCTAAAGCAAAGAAATAGGAAAGCCTAAATCCACAAAGATATTTAGGTTTCTGTCTGCCAGGGACTTTTATTTTCAGCAGAATTAAGTAGCTAAAAACATAAGTGGACTCAGAAGCCATGAATCAAATACATTTATCTGCAGAAGAAGAAAGGTACCTATAGCCCTTTGAGTTGCCTGAGGATGTCCTTGAAAATCTCTCCCTGCAAACCTGGGAGATATCTTAGATTGCTCTGTGGGGGCTGCTACTCTAGATGCAAATTAAAATAATCACAGAGTAGTTCAACTATAGAAGCTGACATGGGAGCAGTACAGAGCCTAAAAAAGACTTTATTTTAGCAGAATCAACCTTTCTACTTTTTTTTCCCATGCTCTAAGGCCTTACCASTACCTTCTAGCATGCTCAGGTCAGTGAAGCCAAAGCCACTACGAACAAGCAGCTTTGGTATCATCGTAAGAAAGGCTTGCAAGGCACAGCCCTATTTTCTGCTTTCTGGTGGCACTATTGTACCAACATGCTGCTGGGATCCAAGCTGTATCAGCAGTGCTCTCCTCGAGGGCAGTCACAGCCTGAGGCTCTAGTGAGACACACCGTCTAAGAAATATTTCCGCCCCACCTCCAGGCAAACTGTAGCTGAGAAACACTGGAAGTCGAGGCTCAAATTCATGAGGCATGTGTGTGTGTTGACAGGTACACTGGATTCCCTGAGTTCATCGTTTTGCAGTTCCATCAGTTTTTGTAATTGCTCAAGTCAATATAGGATGACCCGGGAAAGTTAACAGGGTGAGAATCAGAGGAGCTGACCCAACATAAATACTGCTGATTTAAAACAAAACATGCTTCAGACTCTGTCACAGAGAGAAGGTATTTTCAGCGGACCAACAAATTACTACTTAGATTAGCAGGAAAAACACACTTTCCCGTGAGAAATGTTTGGGTTTTGTTTGCCTTGCAATACACTCAGCTGACCGTCCTCTACGTAGTCATTCCTACAGCAACCTGGCTTGTTCAGAAAGTTATGTGCCTAGCAGATAGGCAACATCATTAAAAATAAGTGTTGCAGAGAAAAGTCTTTGTGGTATTCCACATTGGTACAGTTGTCTCTACATATGAAAGGGAGTTGGGCTTCTTCATGAGTGTCACCTAGAGAATAGCCCCAGAGGAAATGAGAGAGAAAGGTAACCTAGAGTTTCTCAAACACCAAATTAATTTAATAGAAAGTCAACTCTGACATGCACAGCCAGAACCCAAGCTGCAGAAGGGCAGCCTTCCTTGCTGCAGGTCTGCTTTCAATGAAGCCTCTTCGTCATCCCTATAAACCTCCAAGGAAGTTTACTATAGTACTTACTTCTTTGTTGTCTTCTTCAGACTGAAATTCAGTCCGCTAATTAAGAGCAAGAGTGACCATTGCTTGAAAATAGGTTCAAACTCATATCTGAAAAAATAGGCACCTGCTTAAGTATCTTCTTGACTAGGGCAATGGTGAATTCTGCAAATTCTACAGAAAAAAAAAACAAATATTTTATATATATATTTATCTCACTTCCGAAGAAACATCTCTGTCTTCTAGCTGGCCTGTGTTCTCTGTAGAGCCTCGATGACTTTGTGGGGCTGAACAAAAAAACATTAAAAGTCCATCCATGGTATTAGATTTGAGGTAGAGGGTGTAAATACAGCAATAACATCAGCTAGAAAAATGTAGTAGAAAATAAGAGACAGAGACAAGGTATTTTTGGCTTATATTTCACTGCATATAAAGCTCAGAGTAAAAATCCCAATGCAGCTGGGTGCAGGAAAGCATAAGTCATCTTCTTCATTGGTGATCTATATCCAAGGTGTGGATAGATCTGCCCCTCTGTTTCTTTTGCATTCTGTGATATATTAAGAACTCAAGAGTTCTTAATTACCAAATTAGTTCATATATTACCAAAAAAATCTAACTTATTCAACTGGTAACAGATGTGCTACTGTCCCTTGAGTCCTGTTTTAGAAAAACTCTCTAGACATAAAGCAAGAGTGGCAAGTTGTTAATAAATTCCTACCACGTTTTATTCATATAATTAGTCTAATTAGCATTTAAATTAGCTATATATTGGGCACCTGAGGATCTGGAAGTAAGAGTTAAAGCTATCTCTGTTTTTCAGAACTCAATTGAAACTTCAAATATAATGTAAATGCCTTCAAACATTAGAGAAGCTGAGCCTTGTATATATTTAAAAACTCACTGTATTGTTTTTCCTAATGCTTCTTCTTAACAGAAATTCACCTCAAACACAAGGAAGCTACTGGTTTATTACTGTAACATAAATGTTAAAAAAATTAAAGTAGAAAATACTAAGAAAATAAATGCCTAAATTATGTCATTTAAAATCATTTTAATAAAAGTTTGTAGTACTATTTTAGCTTTTTTATTTAAATCTGCTTGACTAAAAAAGAAAGCATTAGATTTCACGTGCTAAATATTTTGTAATTTTAAAACAAGAAGAGAGAATGTTATCCCTCGTGAAAAAGATCCCAAGATCTTTATTGAGGAGTGTATAGTCTAAAAAGGTAGTTAATATTTTCTTATAGAAAATAGAAATAAACATTAACATTTTTAGAACCTTTGTCATGTCAGAAACCAAAACATTCAATATTACATGAAAAATGAAAACTTGATGAGGTTTTTGGCTTCTGATGAGGAGCAGAAGTTGATGTTTCTGCAAATGAACACTAAACAGGCTATGAGCCTTTTGTCTAAATGAATTCTATCCAGCCAAGCAAATGTTACCATAAAGCCACTGCTTCTCATCAGCAAAGTGAGCTGTTAATGTCTTCCCAGCAGTGGACTTTCTGCAAATTAATTAATTATCAACTATCCTTCGCATCAGGCTGATTTAACTCCAGCATAGCAAGGGCCAACACCATATGTTTTAGAAAGTTTTATACTCTTTGAAAGAGAAACATTTTTTTACTTTTCATTTGCATTATCAGACAAGAGCTAGTCAGGAGTCTTTGTCTTCTGGAAGCTGGAGGATGTCCAGCAGTTAAGGAATGGGAGGCTCTGGAATTGCCTTTCCTGAGGGTGATGAGGGCATAAATCTTACCTGCTTTTAGGTGGTGTTTATCAGTTTATGAAAGGGTTTATCCTGGAGTGGGATCTGTTCTTAAGAGCCTCGAGAATTCCACTTCCACCTTGTATTCCTGGGAGTGATTCTGGGGATATCCGCAGAAAAAATCAAAAGAATAAATCAAGCAGAAATTGCAGTCTTTATTGTTTTAAGGAAAGCAGAGGTATTATTAAGCATTTTATAATATTTGATTGACTGATTTCATCTCTAATATGAAAGTACAAAAAGTACTTAGTTTATGGTATTGTTAAATTTTAAAAATACAGTTTTCTCAAATGGAACAGAATCCTGTAGACTGAATGCTTCAGATTCTAACACTCATCTGTATCCCCAACTTTTTGATTTGCTAGGAGCACACCAACACTCTGGTTTTACTTAGGTTTCAAGTTCATCTCTGACAGCTTTTGTTATTTTACGCTCATTTCCCCATTTTCCCTATTTCCTTCCTCTCTAATCTTAGCTGTCCTTCCTTGGCTTTGCAGAGCATCCAGAGGCTGTTAATCAGGGAAGTTTTGCAGGAGCAGGACCAGGGCTTCCTCACAGGGTATCTGCTTGCACAGGACAACCAGGGCTGCTCTCTGCAGGGCTGCTCTCTGCTCTTGGCTCTGGGGAGCCAAGTTTCCTCCTAAGCCTCATTTAGTGAAAGCGATTGGGGTAGCTGCATCAAATGATAAACTCAAGAAGCTGATTTATATGATTTTTTTTTCCACAACCAAAGGAATTCAAAAAATAAAAAGAAGTGRCTTAAATATATATTCCTAGTTGATAGCATTCACACATCTTGTAGTATCTTGGGAGAACTTAAGAAAAGTTTTAAAAGCAGGCCTGGAGATTTTTTATCTTTGAATTCTGCTTAGCTCTGCAGATAGTGCCCCAATTAGAGAGCCCTCTGACTTGGCACTTACTTCGGTGCGTGCCTTATCAAGTGCTCAAAATCACCCGTGTGTGTCAGGAAAGCAGCTCCTTCGTTCTGAAGCTATTATGAGGGGAAGAAGTTTGGGGAAAAAAGGAAGTAATATAAATATAGATGCTTTGGCATTAATGCTCTGGGTCCAAAGCCTACYGAGGAAGTAAATACTTCAGCTGGAGTCCCACTGGGGTTCTGAGTGAAAACAGACTGCAGGGATTTGCTCATGAGAAACGTGTTAAGCGAATTGCCCATGTGAATATCTGAAAATTCCTTCAAGAAGCCTTGGGCAGATCTTCCAAAAATGTATTTCTGTAAGAGCCTTGAACAGACCTGAAAAAGGTCTGATAAAGTTGGGAYTGATTTGGTATTTTTAATCTCTGAGTGATAACCTTTCCATGGTAATTCCAGCCTATTTTCAGATAGGTCTTTCTCACAAGTGTGCTMGAGGGATGACAATGTCAGTGTGGTGGTGTCCCAGGTCCACCCTGGTGCCACTCCATGCCCTGCCATGTCCAGCCACGCTGGTTTTCCTGGCTCATCTCTCRGATTTAGCCACATTAGCCAATCTCAGATTGTGACATTAAATGGCACAAAGTACAAATGTGAACGTGGACTCTTCTGACAGTTGCTTTTTACAGGGCTCCTAGAGTTTTGTTTCTGGCCTCTTTTCTCATCTGTTCTAGGAATTACATGGTAAAAAAAAAATCTATTATTTAGTCAATAACATGAAGATATTCTCATCTGTTATGCAGAAGCATAATCTGAACTCAGTTGGGAAAAAAATGGAGCAATTAACTATGGTGGGGGGAAGGAAGTAGTCTTTGCTTGTAGACAGTTTCATAACATCTGTATCTCACTTTCTTGCTTTGTTTTTCAAATCCACCAAATGTCATAGGAAGCAAATTCTGGACACTGCTGCCAAATCATTTTTGGTTATATAACAAAGGGAAGACATTTCCATGTATTTGTGTAACCCTGAAACTGCTGCATCCATTGCTGTTTATTACGGAAATGCTCCATTTCTGGCTTCATTCTGAAGATCTGCGGCAGGCTGAATCTCAGCATATAATTCCCAGTCAAAATTGGTTTTGTGTGCATGCCAAAGTGTGTTTTTTATAGTCATATTACATGATCATCTGAAAAAGAAAAAAGAATATATTGAAAAATCCTTTATTCYGCTGGTGCAGATACTGAACACTTTCACAGCTCAGACATGTTTAACAAGTCTAGTGCAAAATGACAGAGAAAAGATGGTGGTAGCTGGAAAAAAAAAAAAAACTGCCATTGCCTTTTTTGGTGCCTGATCAAAAAGAAAATAAAAAGAAAAAAAGATGAATATATTATAAATAATGAAAATTCAAATCTGTGGTAAGAGTTCAGCTACCTGGACAGAAGGGCTTCTTTAAATTTTGTGACACAGCATGGTTCCTATCCTTTTTTTTCCTATGAAATTCATGTAGCAGTTCTCTTATCTGAGGGACAGCAAAATTAAAACTAGKCTGTCAGCATGGTTCCCCAAGGACACTGTCAAACAACAAAGGCTTTATTTGTGACAACAAAAACAAGTGGGTACTGTGCTTTCATTACCTTTCATAGTACTCATTMCTTTTTCCTCAATCTCAGCTTGAAATCTGGAACCATTTCTTCCAAAGCTTGGTAAATTGAGAAGTTCTCATTAGGAATATTTAGCTGGAAAGCCTGTATGTAAATTTTGGCTTCTAAACTGTGTCAAATGGCCTTTGCAATCATGAAAAGGCAAACTCTGACAAAAATTAGATTTTTTTTTTAAAGAGTCAAAGGATTTATATATTATATATATATGTATTTGTGTGTATGTGTGTGTGTGTAAATATATATATATATATAGTTTTATCCATGACCTTGAAATACATGGGACAGATAGCATGGAATGTAGGTCCACTAAAAATGCTTTTTCTTTATCCCAGCATCTTCCATTTAACCAGAACAGTTGTTCATCAGCTGCATCCACTTGCTATGCTTCAGTCCTAGAAGAAACGGACTTTATTTTTCTTCTATAAAAAATAAAAAGACAGAAAAAAAGTGAATGAAAGGGAATGGAGAATTATTAACTAGTAAGAAACTATCAAACTTCTTGAAGACCTAAAGACTTCAATCTAAAGAAAGGTTTACAGCATTTGTTTCCTAAGACAGTTTATAATTAGAGACAGAAGAAATACTTTACTAACATTATTTAGATCAAATAAGATAGATGGCATGATCTACTTTTGGTTTAAAGTTACTTTAGTTCTAGATTTCCTTCCATTCTCATAAAAAGTTGATGTTATTTGATGGAAATCTCAGGTAAGCTTCAGTCAGAATCTTAATTTTGCATAACCTCAGAGAAAAAAAAAAAAGAAACTTCTTAAGTAAAAGCCAGCAGAATGTGCTGCACGTATGGCTGTATGGACATTAATATTTATTAAAGGATATCCTCAATTGCATGCTCAGTCAGCCCCAGCCTAGTAGTCAAATATTGTTCGCCGAAGGAATCATTTAATTTCTTTCATAAATGACTAATTAAATGCTTAATTAGTCATATGTGTGTATAGAACTGCAGCACTTATGCGTATACTTAATGTACAAAGTAGGCATGGGCTGGAATATATATTACTGCATGTCCAACTGTTTGACAATTCTTCTAGAGATTGGAGTCCTAGCTCTATAACTGTGGTTCATATTACATAGCTTGTGTATAAATTAATTGTAATGCTTGTCACTGCCTAGTAAGAAGTCCATTTCTCATTCCTGCCATCTCTTCCTTTCCCTCACACTCAAGCACATCCATGTGCTCCTGCTCTTCTTTGTCTGATTTTCCTGCCTCGTTGCAGGACTTTATTCTTAGTTGAGAAAATAAGATTTATTTCASCGTTAGTCTCTGGTTTTGGAATGAAATAAGTATCACTTTGATTTTGTCATCAAAGAATATAACTTGTCAATTATATAAAGTTTTTACTTTGTGGAATGCTGTTTCTTTGAGATATTTACCTCTTTGGGAATGAAATGTTTTGAGTTTATCCTTTTTCTACCTAATTTAAATAGCTGGACACTAACAAGAGCTACAATGGGACCAAAGACATAAGTCTTCCMAGTCAGTGTGTTCCTGAAAGGGAATGTTATGGGCTGAACTGGTGGGTACAAAGACACTGGCTTTGTGTGAACTACAGTGATTATTTAGTTATGTTAGTCTTTTTTCCCTTAAAAAAAAACTGATTGAGCACAGTATTTTGCTCAACATGAAATAAAGACTTTATGTCAACAGGAAAGACTAAATAAAAGCAGAAAAACAAGTAACTGTAATTCAAATAATATTTCCATTATTAAGTTCAGAGAACAGGTCAACATACAGAATAAAAGTAATGATCAAAAAAAAAAACCTGATATTAACATGGCCCTTTTACAGCATCTTGAAAACACACGTCACTCTTAGGGATTAGTTGCACAGACAGTGTAACCCGATTTTAGATCTCAGTGCTGCCAAAGTCTCTCCACCTTGGCTGCCGCCATCCTATCCATGGTCTTCACGTGTCAGTTTTGGGGCTTGTGCAGCCCTGGGCTTGGCTATGGGGCTCAGCTGGCCAGTCACACCAGCTTTTGTGCAGAAGGAACACAGAGATTACCTTTTTATCGGTAATGTGATGCCAATATGCCAGGGTTTCATAAATTTAATCCACTTATGAAACTGTGGTATGTCACTCAATGAATATCCTTTCTCCAGGACGTTTTCCTAGCTTGAAAAATGCCACCTATACTTTTAACATGAGTTTGTGTTTTATAAGAACAACACTTTTTTCATTGAAGCAAGACATGTCTTTAGGCTTTGCAGGTGTCAGTATAACTATATCTGGAGTAGGTCTTTATTAGAAGTTTCCAAACAGTCTGAGTTTGAGATTTTTTTTAATGTACTTCATGGARCTGATATGAAAATGATTTTTTTTATTTCCCAGTGAGACTCTGTGGGACTTTTTTTCCAGATTAGACTGTAATAGTCACTAGAAGACTGCTGAGGCTTTTTGCTGGTTAGTTACCCAACAGTCTGATTCAAACAACAGTAGGACAATATATATATATATATATATATATATTTTTTTTTTTAATAAGTGACATGAGCATCTCAGACTTCTAAAGGTTTACATTTATTCAAGATGTGAGCAGATATTCTTATCAGTCTGACCTGAAGTATTTAGCTATCCTGACCTAACTGATTCTTCATTCACAAAATTCCTAGGTAGCCAGAGTAAGTTGCTTTATTTTTGCAGTGACCTTTGCTTAACCTGCTTTGAGGCTGCCTCTGAATGCAAGCCTCCTTGTTAGAGATAAGCATGGAATGCAAACAAAAACAAAGCCTCTGGTGCAGTTGAAATGGGAGATGACCATTCCTTTCTCTTGCACCRAGTCAGCATAAAGGAGTTATAGGTGAGTCATTCCGATGGCTGATCAATATCGTGTATTTCCAAAGGCACAGATTGTCATAATAGATAAAATCAGTGTTATCCTCAGACTGCAATTCAAATCTGAGAAAGTCTTCAAGCTGCATTTATCCAACAACTGGATTGAACAACCTGTAATATCAAGCATGGATATGAAATGGAAGGTGGAATCCATGACTCCCGTCCAGAAAAAGAAAGAGAAGAAATACTTCCACTGCTGTGCTCCTCTCTATTTCCATCAAATGAGCAAATGAAACATGGGAAAGGTTAACATGTTACTTCAGTGTATCCTAAATGAAAATTTTTCCTGTTATAATGTAGTAATTAAGCTATGTTAAATTAAATTTTAAAGTTGAAAGAGTCCGATATCTGTAGATGAGTGTATTTCTTTAATTCATCTAGACACTCTCACAGAAAGTAGGTTCCACATCTGTGTAATGAAGAAAGCTGTTTTTCTAGGGTAAATAGGTATCTAATTGGTATACCTAACTAATAGGTACCATTAAATATAATCAGGAATTGATTACTTAACTATCTTCTGTGTTTTGATTTTTTCCCTTAATTTATGAGTTTGCTGTAAGAAGAAATTCAGGGCCCAAATGTAAAGAGAAAGACATGGTAATAGTTACAGTTGTAGCATAAGTATTAAGTGTAATTATTGCAATTTACTTTCTTTTTGAGTGCGTGTGTCTATGTGTGTGTGTGTGTTAGTGTGTTTCTATATTACAGTATTTCTATAACCTCAGTCCCATAAAGAAAACCTAATATCTTTTCTTTACATTTATGTATATAAAGCAAATATTTTTGAGGCATTGARACTATTTGTAAATGATAAAGCTGAAATTCAAATGGCATAATTCACTTTCCAAACACAATTTTCTACAACCTTTCTTTCATTTTGCATAACTTTCTTTTATTTTACATAACAATAGAAGGACTAGCAAATAAAAACCACTCAATTATCAAAGTTTTTGCTGAATGTATCCCATCAGCATAGTCTTAAAAACCCAGGCAACCYCTAACTTACCACGTCTAATTTTTTTCATGTTTTGAGCAGTATTTTTCAAAGAGGGAYGCTGGACATTTCCAGTTGCAGGCAAAAGTGCCTCACCCAAAAGGGAAAGTTTTGCTCCTACAAGGCGAATTATTGAAAAAAAAATCCTTTGATTTTAGTATATTAGTTACATAAGATCTTTTTTTCATGAGTGTGAAATGAGCCCTGTGACACACTGTTTTTGCCTTTGAATTAAATAGAGAAACTCAGCTGCAACCTTGAGCTGTAGCCGTGTTGCAATTCTGTGATTTCCCAGACATCTGCTAGGGACTTTGAAACCACCACATTCATTTTCCTATGACCTAAGCTGCAATTTARCTCAAGTCTCTGAAGATGAAAATCTAGGAAGCCTCTTCAGAGAGCAGAGTGCTTTCCAAAGAAGTTCTCAGCCTGTGGAGCTGGAAGCAGCTGGCTGCCTTCTCCCCTTGGTCTGAGAGCTTGTGGTTTCCTGCTCCCTGTCACATCTGAGGAACCCCATTTTTCTTATTTTTTCTACACCCAGTCTTTGAGGCTTAGCCCAGCCATCCCTATCCATCTGTCTGGATAAAAATTGGAGGGATCCCTGACTTCTTTCAGTAAATTACCTCTCTGAGGTCATGAGATATTGCACAACTAGAAATAAATTCCCCATGAAGGAAAAATGTCTAGAATCACTCCTTTCTCATGTGGTGGTAGAAAATTTCTTCATTTTGATAAATTATTGCGAGGCTACTGGTCAATTTTAAAACAGTTTTGTGGCACAGAGGAGCAGTTTTTTTACATGACACTGACAAACTACAAAGCTTTAGGCTGGCAGCAGGTCTGCCACACATTGTTTTGTACTGTTTTGATGCCAGAACTGAGTGCATTGATGTCAGCAAAGTTTTTGTCCAAAGTCTAGCATCACCTCTCTAGCAATGGAAGTCTCATGTTAAACAAGAGACATTCATCTKGGACGTAGAAGTCCTGGACTTAAGCCTGTTCTCTGCATAATTTGGAGCCTCCCACAACTAAAGCGAATGACACAGTGTCCAGACTTTTCTAATACGACTCTTGGTCTCACTTAGTGAACCCTTTGGAAAGAACCGTTGTTTTTAATGTGGAAAAATACAAAACATAAAACCTTAAATATTTTCAGCAGACAGAACTCATATTCCTTGGCCAGGCCCAGCTGGAAGTTATTGTTAAGGTTGCTGTTCATCAAAGGATGTGAGCACAAGGCAGAGGCTCTGGTATTTCTGTAGCACCTGTAGAGCAGAGTTCTGCTTCATGCCTGTGGCACTTCAGTCTGACTCCTCAGAAACAGATAAATAAATATTACTCAGTGTTAATCTCCCAAATAGTCCCTTCAGGGCTCTTGCTAGCATGGTGAACCTAAAGTTAGTCAGATGCTTAATTATAAAGTTATTACTGAATCAGAGGCCTTGTAGGCTCAAAATCTGATTAAGGAGTATTTCAACTTGAGAAAAGTCCCCAAAACTAATTTATTTTAATACTAAGTTCAGGCATATAAAATAATTTTAGAATATTCTTTCTACTTCTAGTAAACTCATGAAGACTGTGAATTTGAAAACGTCTTCAAATGAAGTCTATAAAAAAGTACACTTCTAAGATTTCAAAGAAAAAGCAAAGTCTACAGTCAGGCTTTTGCAAGCATTTTGGTTTCCTTTGTCTAGAGTTTTTAAAGTTAAAATGTTAATTGCTACTTCATTTTTCAAATCAACCTGAGCATTAAGCGAAACTCAGTTGATTTAATCTTCCTGTAATAGTCAGTGACGTGACAGTTACTCCTCACATTAATTAGATCTGCCAAAAAAAAAAAAAGAATCCACTATATAAAATGGTGATAGAAGTAACACCCTGAGTGGAAGCTAGTCAAAAATCCAGTGAAATGCTATGGTAATTAAGTGCCAAAATCTGCTTTGGCATAGATCAGCCTCACTGTTGACATAAAAAGAAGTGCACCCATTTATAATGAATGTGATGGTTGCCCTAGACTGTGTCAAATCAGACTTTCCCATTCCTTATGGGATTTCAAGACACCAATAAAACAGGAGTCAGAGGCAAGGAAAACTTSTGCATTGAAAAGCTTGTTGAAAGCAAATAGGTCTGTATAGGTCCATGCCAAAATACAGTGAGTAAGGGGAGAAGGAAACAGGAGGGACAGTCTTCAGACAACCCAATTTTGGGTACTTGTTGAAGTCTGAGATGTTGATTGACTAGTTCTCCCAGGAGAGTGGAATTTCCTGGGATTCTGGATCCGAGTTGTGCCCTGCTTCCCGACCATGTCAGGAAGTCCAGCAGGGTGCAGAGCTAAGCAAACAGACACCTCAAGCTGCGTTTTGTGAGAGCTTCTTATGCTTTCACTTACTGTGCACAGAACTCCTCAGTACCCTCAATACCATCTGACCCCTTCCAGGAACACAAACATCTCCTTTATATAATCCTCATACCTTTATTAATATTTAAGCCTATGAAATATGTGATTAAACTTTAATTTTGTGAAAAGTTGAGAAAGATAATCCAAAACCTCAGTGAAAGCAGGGCTTTGTAAACAAGCCCATTTTCTGCCAGAGGGCACAGTGTATTTCATATAAAATGGAATTTTGTAAAATTGGCCCCAGCCCAAATTTAGGTATTTAAGTATTTGCTTAGTCTTAATGAGCTCCGTAATGTGCTTCCAGGTAAATACATGTTTAAGCATATTGCTAGAAGGAAAAGTACAGGGCTGAGTCAGATCAAAGGGTTCATTTGGCTGGAAATAACCAAGGGGTAAAAATGGTAATTTTTCCCCTGGAACTGCTCCCTGTTGTGGTTTACCGGTAGCTCTGCCAGCACAAAGGAAAAGGTGACACGGGCCTGGGAGAAAACATCCTGGGCTGAGGGCTTCTTTCAACCTCTAAGAAAAGTGGGTATGGGAGCACAGCTCTGGAATCACTCCTTTTGCTTTTCTTTATTTTCAGAACTTTTTGCCTTAGTCTGTCTGCGCATACAGATAAGTCAAACACACTGCTGGGGGGAAGTTCRCTTTTCTTATCCAGAATGTTGACATTTCTTTGAAAAATTCAGTCTCTACTAGAAACAAAACATTATCATCTGGAAAACGAAGTATTTCTATTTTGACTTTTATTATTTTTTGACAAAAAGTCGACGTTTTCCATAGAGCAGTAATACTCTTTTTTTCTTGCACTGAGAAACAGTTTCAGCAGCTCATATACTACATGAACTATTCATATACATACACACATGCATATTATGTATATATTACATAATACATATGTATTATATGCTATACATATGTACATAAGCACAACTGTAGTTTTCTAACTGATTCTTTGAAGAGGAAGTTTATTACTAACAGTAATCATAACAATAATAAAAGAAGATGGCAGTCAGATACGGGAGTTAGCAATACCACTTGGGTCTTTGGTAGCTTGGATCTTTCAGGAAACTCTATGCGGATACTGACAAAGATAAACAATATATTTAAGCATTCAGTTCAGCAAATTGAATATTAGGAATTGTTGTGAAAGGAGTCAAGAGGAAATAAAGACATATTGTGCCACTGTAAGAATCCATAGTTCATTTGCACCTTGAATACTTAGTACCATTCTGTTTCCCATATAAGAAAGGGGATAGTAGGCCTGGCAAAGTTTCAGAGAAGGGAAACAATAATGATCAAATATGTGGAGGATGCTGAACAATTTAAGATTCTTCAGTGTGGAAGATAAGCCCTACAAACCGTGAGCTATAAAGTCAAAAGTGACACAGAGATTATGAGCAGGTATCAGGAATTCACTGTCCTTTTTTGTAAGATAATGTGGAGTTATTAAATGCAGCTAGAAGGAGATGAGCTCAGATCCATCTGTAGGAGATAACTGCTCACACAACCACAAGTTAGGCGTTGGCATAGGATGGTGGGGGTGCTAAAACTTTGCAGAGGCTGGAGGAGGAACTGAATAAGTTCACAGGAGAGAACTTTTATGTGGGTTTCCAGATAGGTAGAAATTATGTCTGTTTCAAGAAGGCTCTGAGCTGCAACTGTGTGGAGGTTGTGTAGCTATTCTTGGGAATGATTATATATGCTTGGCCTTTCAGCATGCCTTGTAGSTGGTGCTGGCACTAGCAGCTCTCAGGGACAAGATATCACACTGGATTGACTGCCTAATGCACTAGTTTTCACTTCTGTCATATGTGAAGTTTGAATCCATCACAAACTGAAAAACTCTCATGTTTTTCTTATGCCAGCTGTAATTGGCATCACTCAAACCTTACAGGTTTGTCTCACTTCAGTTAGGAACAGCTAGTCAATATGTTTTCTAATCTTACTTCTTGCAAAGGGCACAGACAAAACACTTGAGATGTAAGTGTTTCTCAAAATCCAAGACAGGAGAAGCAAGACAACATATGCATGGTACACTGACTAGAATAAAAAATAAATAAATAAATAAATAAATAAATAAATAAATAACTTACAACTTCTAAATTAGACAATTGAAACTATCTTTAAAGGATTTGCTAATCAAAAATGTTTGCTTTGTAGGTAAATGCATCCCGACAAGAAACAAAGTTGATGGAAGAATGTGACCAGCTCATTGAAATAATTCAACAAAGGCGACAAATAATTGGAACTAAAATCAAAGAAGGAAAGGTAAGAGTTCTTTTTTCACTTTAACTCACAATAGTTCAGTAGAGCTACCACAYTCTTATGAGTTTTTGTCTTTAGATGTTGTTAATAAAGACTTTTAAGAATCCCTGTGCACTCCTTGCCACTACAACTTTTGGATATAGAGGATTAAAATCTGCCAACACAATCTTGAGCAGGTACTCTAGATGACCCTGCTTGAAAAGGGAAGTGGGAATAGAYGTTTACGAAACTCAAATGTTCTGCGATTCTGTGGTAGGGTCAAAGTCACCACTTTGTTTAGCGTTTCTCTTTAAACGTGCAATTTTGATTAAGGATAAACAGTGAAATGATTTCACTGTCAGTAGATGATGATGATAAAATGATGACCGATTAATGCTTCCTTCACTCTATTGGATGTTTGACAGTGCATTTCCAAAGTGTTCATCATGCTACAGCATTTGCTCTTGTGACTGACAATTATCTACTCAAATACATTGGCCTAGATACTTTAATTATTTATTAAAATACTCATAGAAAATACATGAAGAGAGGGTTTTGATTGTTGCCCTTTTGGAGATAGGAAATCTGACTTTTGTACAAAAAAAAATATGCAAAAACATGCAGTAAATGAAATGAAGTATGCATTTCTAATTACTGAGGTGTAATGACTGCTAGCAAAAAATGTAATGGGCAGGAAAAATCACTGATATACATTCAAATTTCAACCCATTGAGCTAACTACCAGTTAACTCAGAAGCGTATTAAAGTTAAATTAGCATTCTTTTTACTTGGTACATAGAGTTTACTCTTTAACTGCTAGAACAGCTAAGTCAAATATAAACTTCTTATGTGGGAAAAACTCAGGAAAGGAGTAAAGTCAAGAGCAGGTTAAATGGTTCATTTGATTGTCAAGATATTCCAATTAACTTGAAATAGAAAGCCTGTAGGCAAGGGCTGGCTAAAACATGTTTGAAGCTACAGTTTCTGTATATTATGTGACAGAACCAGAATTTCCTCATACTGTTAACAAAATACAGTTCTATTCAAAATGAAAAAGACAATCTTCTGTGTTATTGTTCCTACTCTTTTTTTTTCTATGCAGCGAGACCATCTGTGTTTCCAAAGAAGTAGAAAACTTTCCATTAATTTGGATATGTGCTATATACATAGGTCGCTTTTGATGAATCCATTGGTTACTAATCTGTATTCTAATGTCTTTACAGCATGGAAGGTTTATAATATGATTGACTTCTGCTTTATGTGAACGTATCTGGTATCAGAATCTTTCCCCATTGTTTGTTCAACTTTGGTCAACAATAGAAAAATGATATCAAAGGAGGCATTTGTTAAACTCTGAAATACCTTGGCTCAAATGTTGTAGACTTTAAAAAGATTTCATGGGTATGAAATACAGTTAGATTAATTCATGGAAGAAAAATACATTGAAGAAAAAAATAGAAACAATAAAAATACAGAAATACATACYAAAATACCACATGAGGTTCAGGCCACCTTTCAGCTACAGACTGCTGCAGAGGAGGTACTGAGGTACTTAAGATACTTGCTACTGCTATGAAGAAGGTGTTCTGAGCAAGTGTAATTTTGTTATCTGATGCATCCAGGACTGGCCTGTCTGAGACAAAATGCTGGGTTAGATGGACAGGATCAGCTGTAGGGTGGGGGTCATTTGCTGTTAAGATAGGAATCAGGCTAGTCCTTTATAACTATTTATGTAAATATTATGATAATTACAGTTCAGGCACTTTCCATACATATGATGAAAACTTGTTAAACATCACTCGGAAAGCCCTTCCTTTGTATTGGCCAGCAGATCTGAAGAGCCACAGGAAACTGAGCCCAGTGTGTCTTCTTTTTGGAGGGCCTGTGGCTCCTCTCAGTAGTCTCTCTGGAAGACAGAGCTGGAAATACTCAAGTAAAATTTTAACTGTATCTGCAAAGCTTCAGATTCAGGCATATGAATTCAGTTCATTGTTTGGTTGGTTAGTTAATGCAAGAATAAAGGGGTGAACTATCTAGTATTGCAATGAACTGATCCCTGCTTAGAYGGATATAGGACAAAGTATGATATTTGCATCTTGTTCCCCACAGGACACTGCATTAACCCTTTTGAGTGTCTGAAGTGCATGCCAGTATTAACAGGAGTGTTAAACATTTTGTTTCCAAACAAACAACTTCTCCACAATGTGTTTATGAAAAATTAGATACATTAAGATAAGATCTATTATTCCTATGAGTACTTCATGTTCAGACTGGAAATCAGGGGGGAAATGAAAGTTTTCATCAAGCTGATTAAGCATCTAAATAATTGCCTCCGCTAATAGAGGAGGCAACTATTGCCTCTCCTTGCCTCTAAATAGATTCCTCCACTGGGAACCTGAGAAGCCCAGCGTGAACTCAGGTTGGCCCTGCTTTGAATAGGTGGTTGGACCTAGAGCCCTTAATGCTTGGTGAGTCTGTGATCTTGTGAGCACAGATTGCTTGATGAGTATAACTTTGGCAGGTTATACTAATTACAAATTTTGCTGTAAGGTTACTCTGGATCACTTTCTTCAAATATCCTTTTCACAAGAATCTTCATTATAATGTTTCATATTTATATCAAGTTAAGCACAGCAAATGTGACATGGTGCTGGTTTATCTGAGAAGCTGATCAAATCATTAATATTATCAAAATCTTCATGCTTTCCAGCATTTTTCCCTCTTTATTATTTCTATCTTTAAAAGTAACATCAAAATTACAGTAAACTCATCCATTGATCACTATTTTCCTTCTAAAAGTTTTCCCAAAACTTTGTTTTTCTACCGCTGTCTGGTATTGTATAGGTGCAATATGATACCCCCATCAGTGCTTACAATACAAAATTTCTGTTATATCTGAAATTAAATTCAGCAACTTCAAAATTTGTACCTTAATTACTGAGATTGAGAATGTTATCTTGATTATAAATCTGGACCTTTCTGCCAATYCTCTTGTTAGTTTCCTCATTTTATGTATAACTGGGTCTTAATGCTTTTCTGAACTACAGTTTTATTTAATTTCCTTCCTTTTTGTTATTCCTGTTCAAACCATGAGGTAGTGGTGATCCTGATGTGATAAAAATGGGAAGGACTCCCAGACCTTTCAGGAACCAAAAGCCTTGCTAGCCAACATTGTCTTTAAGTGGTGGATGGACTGTACCCCTCCCTAACCTTTCAGCTAGTGATTACAGTCACATATAATGTGTTTATCTTCAGTACCTATGTTTGCAGCAACAATAAAACAGGTCTTCAATGCTACTGTGCTTTTGTCCAGTTGAAAATATCCAGCAAGAAAACACCTGCCTGACTAGAAACAAATAATGAAAAGGGCAAACACATATTGTTAGTGAAAGCGAACAGTCTTTTTCATCAAGTTTTATTTTCAGATGATTTTTATGAAAATGCAAAAAGYAATTAATTTGTGAGCTGCTCTTAACAGTTCTTATCACCTCAGGGAAATGATTATCTAAATAGCCCTTAGTTATCATGTAAGCAGAAAGTGCCAGGAAATGACGWTTCTTCTGTAGGAAAATAGGCCAGCTGTGCTTATTTTGGCTCTCCCCTGTTATTTTCCACATGGATAATGTTGAGGCAGAAAGACTGTGCTTGTCCTTCATAGAAAGAGCTATAAAAAGGAGCTAGAGGAAGGGGCTCGCCATGAAGCTAACGTGAAAACAGCTCTTGTCAGGAAAKCCATTTGTTCCTGCTCCTCCTTTACGTGGTAGGTCTGCCTCGAAAGTGTGTGATTATTATTTGTGACAATAGCCAAGTGACTGGTTTCTTGTGTTTCCATTCAAGGTGGTGAGGTTGAGGAAACTGGCTCAGCAGATTGCAAACTGCAAACAGTGCATTGAACGCTCRACATCCCTCATCTCTCAGGCTGAGCAGTCACTGAAGGAGAATGACCATGCTCGCTTCCTGCAAACCGCTAAAAACATCACTGAAAGGTAAAGAAGAGTTTCCTCTGAGTAAAGGAAAGATGGCTTGTCATAGTTGTAGTAATATCTTGTTCCTCCAAGGTGTGCTTAAAGAGAGAGAGAGGAATGAATTGCTACAGTAACACCACTTTGTACCCTACTGAAATAGAAAGGGCCTTATTATAATGCCAAATAAAAACACCCATTTGRAAAAGGATCAGCAAAAAATGAGCATGAACTAAGACTGAACACACAGTCTAGCACAAATGAAGGAGGTAGCATGGATATCAATAGATATCAAGCAGAGATCTGGCACTAAGCATACTAATTAGAAGTCTAGAGACTACAATTCCTACTCTATGGAAAAATCTGAGATTGAGAATGAAATCAGCCTGTGCAACCTCTAGAGGAAGTTTGCAATGATCTTGCTGACTTGTATTCCTTGTGAAATAGCAAGTGTCAAGGTAAGGAAATGTTCCACTTCGGGACCATGTAGTGTACATCTTTCTGGTAGCCCACTCAGGGCTGAGTATGAAAAGCTGAGTGTCTGGCAGATAGAGTAGTTGCTGTGCTRGATCCCTTTGTGTAGGAAATTTCTACAGCGTCCAAGATCCCAGCACGTTCTCAGCTTGCCAGATATATTGATTGCCAAAAGATATGTGAACAAGACCTTCCAGAAATGTGGGCTGTCAGAAAATCAGTTGATGTTCAGTGCAACATGTAAATGTTAAAATACTATCACTGCCACAGTGTTTTCTGATGAAGAAATGTTCTGCTGGAACTATCTGCTGTTCTAGCCATCAGGGTGAGAAACAAAAGAATAATGTGCTCGTGATAATCAATAACAACAACAAAACAATTTGAACATATCTTCATTTGTTCAACATTTTTTCAACTTTTTTTTTTTTCTTATAGTTCTGATTTATGTTTTTCTAGTTCTTCACATGGTTCAGCCTAATTGGCTTAATCTAGGTCATGGTATTCCCATCTTTCATTATTTAACTTTTTAAATTCTAACACTCTGCAGAGCTGTGTGCAGATTCCTAGAATATCAAGCTTCACCAAAGCTATTTTAATCAAGTTCTAAGTAAGCCAGCAACACTAGGGTGCTGGTTATAGGTCCAGAGAGTTGAAACATTGCTGAAAAATAATTAAAAAAAAARAGAGAGAGAGAGAGAGAGACAAAAGTGAAGCTTATTCACTGCAGGAATTTTAATTTAATCTGTCACTGTTGGACCTTGTTATGTATTCTGTCGCCAAGCTCAACTGTGAGACTTCTTTTTCCCTGATGAAGCCAATAGTAGAACTACCATGAAATATACAGTCTCAAATAAGTAAAATACTCTTGGTGAGATTCTGGACTTTTTTCAGTATTCCATGTAATAAACAGCGGGCAGTTTTAACTGAGTACCAGAGAATATTCAGGGAAATTCCATTTTGAACTTGTAAACATGAATAGTTGCCTTATAAATACAGTCACAATAGAGACACTCAGAGAACAGAAATACGGCCAGTTGGCATATGTATCCAGTCAAGTCAAATTCTTGGTTATCATGGATTACTATCTGTAATGCGATGGCTGTGAACACCCTGCAATCCAAAGAATTATTTCAAGTGAATAAAACTGAGAAGAATAACACAAAGTGCTTGCAGACAAATTGCAACTGGAAAAAGAGACTAAATTTGATTAATATTTTTCCCCACAAGTTCCCTTTTAGTTCTCAACTTTTTGTTTCCTTCTAAACTACTCACATAACACCCTCTCCAGGGCCTCAGTTCCAGCCCCCAAAAAAGAGCCCCCAAAATCGTGCTCATTCCTGTTCTTCAAGCACACATTTCAAAGTAATTGCAGGATAATGTTCTCCATTGTAAGTTCAACAGGTAACTTTATACAGCAAAGGCATTATGTACATTACAATGACTTAGGTCATGTATTATTCACCGAGAGTGAAATGCGTTTACCATAGTAAAACCCTTACCAATCAAGTGCAGTGTCAGATAGASGAGGCAGAAGAACAAGAGGAAATTCAGTCTTCTGAACCTAAGATCATGACGTGGTCTATGAAACTGTGGACTGCTAATCTCACAAAAATGTACTTAAAAATGCGTACTCACAGAGCACCCTTTCCATAGCCCCAGAMAATAACCTAAAAGGGCCTGATGCTACAGTCTTCTTCATAGTAAATATGTACTTTGTGTAGACATTAAGATAAGCTCTCCTGCTTAGATTCCTGCTTATTAACTTYGTAGAGAGGCCGTTGTTGAATTTTAGAGGTCCTAAAACCTCCATATACACAGGGCTACATAAATCTGAGTTTTGGCCCTAGTRCAGGGCCTACAAGAAATATGTCGTCTGTATTAGATATGAAGACATCGTGGTGTGACTTTATATGACCCGTGAGGAAAAATAGCATGAAAAAAAAGAGTGAAAGAGCTCAGAGATTTTTTTTCACTAAGAACAGGGTAATTATACTATTATTAATTATTAATTAATAATAATAATAATTAATAATTAACAAATTAATAATAGGATACATATTATATTRTAGTATATATACATATATTATATGTTATGTAATTATTATATTGTATTGTATATTATATATGCAATATTATTTTTTATTAATATGGATTTTATTAAAATGGATTGTACAACTCAGTTTTTATCTTTTCTCATTGTATTGTCCTAAAATAAAACAGGAGAAATACATGAAAAMATAGCTCTTAGCAAGCATTATGGAACCTTTTGAGCCAGATCTATAGTGAAATACTTTAGTCTGGGAAACTTAATCAAAATATTTTGATCTGACATGTCATGAGTAACAGGTGGGTGACATCCATTGTGTGCATTGTTGTGTATTTAGGTCAAAACTGAAACAATTTACAAACTTCTGTGATATARGGAAAGGCTTGACCTCTTTGCCTAACAGACCTGAATTCTTTTTCTAGCTTTCTATAAACATATCCAGTATCCAGCTATCCAGTAAGACATATTTTGAGCTATCAAGCTGAAAGGTCCCCAAAGTAATCTTGACTGCACTTCTCTAAAAACTTGTGCAATACTAGTGATGCTGGGCAGACTCAAGTTGGGTGTAGCTTTGGGAATGAACAAGGCAAAAAATCTTCAGTTTTGAAGGGAATGTAAACATACACACTTGCTTAACATGGAAAAGCCTTTTCCAAACAAACTGTCCTGACATCTATTTGTTTTATCCCCGCCTACCCTCCTTGCACCCTTTGAAGTTAAGAGCTGTTTGCCTTGCYTAACTGCTGAGGAGATGGGGTGAACTGCTTCAAGCTCTTGAGGTGGGAAGGAGGACCTGGAGCTAGGAATGGCATGGGGAAACAAGGGCTAGGAGAGACATAGCATCTGTTGGGAGTGCTTCAAGCACAAATGAAAAAAACCATGCTGCTCAGTTCAGTGGATGAGTGGAAGGAACAATTGAGGGCTTAAAATCTTGTTAAAARCATATCTAACTCTACAAACTAAGTAAAAACTAAGTAATAATGTTTTTTTAATGGAGTCTTCACTTTAAAAATAAAAAAAAAACAGATAGAAGAAGCTTCTAATATAAGATCTTGCAAAGTTTTCTTTTGCTTTTTCTTTTTTGTCAAGTCATTTGAAATGCAATTGATAATGTTGATTAGGCCTTGCCTTAATGTGAAAGCTACTGTGCAATTTGGGTGTGCTAAAAGATTTTTTTCCTTTTCATTATAGGGTTTCCATGGCAACTGCATCTTCCCAGGTYCTAATTCCTGAAATTAATCTCAATGATACTTTCGATACTTTCGCACTTGATTTTACCAGAGAGAAGAAATTGTTGGAATGCCTTGATTATCTTACAGGTACTTTTCTCTTCAGCATATTCCAAATTCCTCATAAGGCATTCRTGACTGGATTTCATTTTTTTGCCCTTGTTTCTTTCCCTTTTTCTGAACTTGTAAGGCCAAGCAGCCCCAGGATGCTATACATGGTGCTACAAGGCACAGCTGGGATGTATCTCCTGTTCTTATACCCCTTTCCATCAGGGAACGTGAAAGAGGGAGAAATAGTCAAAGGCCTTGGATCATTTGTCCTGCCTGCCTGGTGGGGTGGCCAATGCAGTAGCATGAACATGCAAGAAGGAGCAGTTTGAGCTCAGTGTGGAAGGACTCAGGTTGCTTCCCCCAAGGAGCAAGAGCAGACACAAAATGCTGTGTCCTGATTTGGGCACTTCATGTATTGCACATGGGGCTGCATCTTTGCTGCAGGAGGGTAAAGCCTGGCAGATCTGTCCTAAACAAATAGAATCTGTTTAAAAAAATCAGTATCAAGGGCTCAGCAAATAAGGCAGTCTTCTTACATCAGTGCGTAATGATAATACCTTTTTCTTCTGCTGTGTAGCTGTAAGATCCTGGAGGGTACAAGACTAGAGAGCATGTAGTGTCCTCTCCTCTAGRGTAAAGGTCTTGTTGTTCACCAAGCAAAACTCCAGCTCATTTACCCAAGCGTTTGGCCTAAAGAAGCCTGCAGGATTAGACCCTTACTCAAGGTCTGAGTAATGTGCAATCTCAGAGTATGTAATGACTCGCAAAGAGAAACAAATTACTGTAATTAAGAGTGTTTTGATTTCAATGCCAGAATTAGAACAATTCATTCCAGTTTGATTGAAAACAGAAGAGACAYGGAGTAGGTTTTCATTTAGCCATGTCTCCAAGCATGCTCTGCAAACAGCAAGAAAGTGCAGTGAAAGATACAAAACATTGTTAGAAAACCACTTAAAAATTTCATCCACACCCATTCTCTTAGCCCAGTTTGCTAGAGATGTGACCATGGTATTTCAGAAAAATGTGAGAATGAAGAATATCTGCATTCCCAGCATTTGGATCCCCTGCATTAATTTCTGTTTTTTCTGCAGAACAAATGAATACTAGTTGGAGCAAGATTATATGCACAGGGCAGCACCACCCTTGCCTTAAGTAACTGTGGATTTTTTTGGCATATCTCAAATGAGGGTTTTCATCTGCAAGAAAAGTTCATAGTGCTGTGTAACTGATGAATGCAATCAGTGTTTAACACATATCCAAGTAAATAATATACAATAATACCATGGAGTGAGTCACTTGCTCCTTTTTATAGGGCACCAATGAAATATTAGCCTGCCATTGAAATGAATCCTACTTTCCCCAAAGTCGCCTGGAATTCTGCCTCTGCATTGAGTGTTCCCCCCAAAACTGTAACATAAAACCTAAAAAGCCAAGGGAATGAAAGGGAGGAGTAACAAAAAGCCAGACTTATTTGCCCTAACTTAGGAATCTAAATGTAAAATAATCACCCTCAACTTGCTTTATAGTCAAAGAAGAGGAATTACTGCCTCATTTTAAGGCATGTATATCAGTTCAAATGACACAGTTCTGAAGAAGCCTATTTCTCCGTGTTAGCTCTAAAGAGAGGCTAGAATGACTCATTCACATTTATATAATTGTGTTTTAGACCTTTAGAGTAATGGGGGATGAATTCCATCTAGCAATCTCTCCCCCTCACCTCAGTCTTCTTTGCTTTGCATATCACATGCCAATTTACCAGTCTAATTGCTTTTCAGTGCTGAGAATGAAGATCATTTCAATCCCAAAATGAAGGGCACTATTGCCCTTCAGTTGTTCAATGCTGTGAAGATCTTTTCTGTGGTCCATCATGCTTGCTGTGCCACCTACACATTTCCTACATCATCCTCAATCTTGAGAAATTACTCACAATTCAGTGCAAAGGAATTATCAATATATTGAGCAGTTACTCATCTGTTATTTTTATCTTTGTCCTAGATGACCAGTGAAAAAGTATTTTTACCCCTCTCTGGTTGTCAGATGTAGTATCTTTCTTCATATTAGTAAATTCACCATATGGCTAAAATGACAAAATACAAATCGCAAGTTCAAATTATCCAAGCATACAAATGAACCTATCCAGATTGTTAAAATGATTTATTTACATATATTTAAATATGCATATGTGCATATGTATAATCCCAAGAGTCAGACACACTTGATTATTCTCTGTTGTTATTCAGGTACTCTGGATGCTAATTTATTTTACACTTTTCAGATTGATGAGTGGAATCTTGGTAGCTCTTACTCTGAAAACTATATGATAGAATCAAGATTGACTTTTATTGTGTTTGACACAGCTAAATAGAAGGAAGACAGTTTGTAACTCCTACTGATAAAACTGGGTTGCCAAATAAATAAGCCTGCATTATGTCTGTCATCTGTACTACTTCTGAACACAGTGTCGAAGCTCAAATCCAGCCTCATCCTCTTGTCTGTCAGTTGCCTTCAAAACAATTGACCAAGATTGTCTCCTGGAAGTTTTCTTCTTTGATCCTTCCTCAGTGTATGATCTGCCAAATCTTCTTCAACTGTCCCCTCCTYCCCTCCCCCACACTCCAGCTTTCTGTGTGAGTCATTGAAGTTTATATCTTTTCTTTTTTCCCCTCTGTAGATCATCTCTAGACTACTTCATTCACAAATATTCATTTAACTACTTTATCTTTGTATTGCTGATTTATGCATCTGTCTGTCCCAAGCTTCTGKTATCTAAATGAAAATCTCTGATACCTTCTGGAAAGTTTCTAGCCAGACATTGAGATGACAAGCTCAATATAATAGAACACTGCACTCAATCTTCCTCTGACTATTCTTTCCYGTGTATATGTTTTGTTTTGGAAGCTTTCTTAACTTGCCAGTTGCTCAAACCTGGAGATGATCTGGAGTTCATCTTTTACCTACACCTGTATCTGGATAGATACAAGCAGTGTACAGATRCATCCTTTCTGTTCAATATTACAGATTTTTTTTGATTCACTGGGCATCAAAAAGTCCTGTCCTAATTCCTACTGTTTTGAATCTCAGCTCTACYAATGTCTATTCTTTGATCTTGCAATCTGCCTTTCAGAAGAAATCCCTTCTAAAACAAGGATACATACATTGCGTTAGCTGAGACTGCACTTATATGTGCACATCACCTAGCATATGCCAGATGTTTCTTCACCTCAGAGTGACTTCATTCTGGAAACCCATCACAACCTACCTTTCAATATTAAGAGATCAAAAGCCATCTCCAGTGAGCTCAATATAATGTTTTGAGTGTATCTCTCTTCACTGAACTGTTTTTTGAAAAGGTCCGATGTAACTGTGCATCTCAAGTTCCTCYGTACTGTTTTGGTCTAGTGTAATAACACACTGAGGAACCACTAATTAACTGAGAGGTTTAGACCAGCTTTCTCATCTCCCTCATATTCATAGCTGACAGCAGTGAACACTTCTAGAAAACATTAGGTCAAAGTGTTGGCTTACATCTTCCCCTTTTACTTAGGTTTAAAATCAGTAAGAAACCTTTACAAATTCAATCATCTCATTTGAGCAGGGAGTTGGAGGACAAGCAAATGAAAGGAAGTTGAAGTATTTTGAGCAAATTTGTGTGACCTTGCACTGAAAGGAACTAGAAACAGTCATCCAGTAGCCACCACACTCATGCTGAGACTCATCAATGAGAAGTGGCAGCTTAAGCTGCGTCTTAGATGAATGGGCCATGGAAATGCTTTCAGTCTGCTTCAGGGCAAARCCATTCAAATGACATTGAATGGAAGGTGGATTAGACTAACCTGATTGACTTTTCYCTGAAAAGGAGTAGGTATGCTCTCAAAGTCAGTTATTTCCAGGAGGAAATTTAACATTCTACTTTTCTAATATTAGTTATTGCCTCTCAGGCACTTCAGATGTGGTTCCTGACTATGTAAGTGTGTCTCCTCTGTTCTGAGTCAAAGCCACAGAAAAGAACTAAGCTAGCCTTCAGCAATGATTTTAACTCTTGTCAGAGTGCTGATTCATGAATGCAAGAGAAGGAAAGTCAAAGCAACTGTAGCRGTTACCACTCACAGGTGTTTGACCTGGTCCTCTTTTGGAGAATACCACAACAAGGAGAACTATTGTCATTGGGAAGTACTTCCTTGAACAGCAGCAKTTTTCATGGTGACTTGCTAAATCATCTGGCACTGATTTCAGGTTCTCTCATTGCTCAAATTCTAATTTTTGGTGTTTCGGGAACTGCTTCACCTTTTTTTTTTTTCATCTTTCCCTGAAATTGTGTGTCACTTTGTGGACAGGGAGGCAGAAAACAGCTGAGGGTGTTAACAGCATCAGTTGTCCAACCTCAGCCATGCTACATCCACAAGTCAGAGCTCTGACCTCACTCTGAAATGGACTGGAAGAGCTCTTGGGCAGACACTGCATCTCTGTCAAGGAACGAGACTGAAGGGTGGGCTATGAGGCTGTATGTCTTTCAGTACTGGATATGCAGCACTAGGATCATTCTCCTGCCATTTGATTAAACGTGCTGGACTTCATCATCCTGGGCTGTTGACTGAGCACCCCACACGTGGAAGAGTGAACCACATGGCCACACATGGGAAGGTGGTGGTATGGCCTTGAGTTCACCGTGGACTCTAATTAGCACTTTCTTTGTGGCATTTGAGCTCCATACACATAGCTGTGACAATGAAGATAACTGATTAAAGTCAATCGCTTTAATTGCTTTATGGATTTACGCCCTACAAAGAAGTATTTCATGTGGAATAATGATTTTTGCAGTCAGACGTGTGCATTATTTTGAAAGTCTTGACAAATCATTTGCAGAAAAACTTCCCTGTGTACCTGCAGGAGAAGCAGATATATTTTCTTTTATTCTGAGTTGTTTATGACATAAATGTAGCTGAAAATCTCTGCTTCATACAGTATTGTCTCAGGTAGATGTAAATTAAATAAAAGTGCAAGAAAGAAGACATCCTTCTTAGGTCAAATATCTTTGTTTTTCTTGTTACATGGAGGCCTGTAAATCTCCAGTCTTTGTAAGACCTGCCAGGTGGGCAAACAAAGGGAGAATTTAAGCTGTCTTTTTCCAAGAATTGAAGGGACTAAGGTGCTATTGAAATGTAGCCATGGTTTAATGAACTCATGGTTCATCAAACATTCAGTAATTGTTCTTTTTCATTAAATTATTATTTATTATGTTGCAGAGGGGACAAGTACATTTCTTAGGTATAGAATTTCATTCTATTAGCTGCATAAAAGGACTGAAGACWGCTTTGGTTGAATATTGTCTCAGAAAAATTGAATCCACTTATATGTTTGTAATGAAATTTCTTTCTTTTTATTCTTTTTTTTTGCCTTTGAAGGAAAGGCAAAACAGGAAAATGAGTTCTCATCTACAAGGAAACATTTAAAATAACTGAAGTAGATTTTCAGACTAGAAGCTTATTTGAGGCATAGCTAATAGAAGTCTTATTGTCATATATGTCATATTGTTATATATATTGTCATATATATAAAGTCATATTGTCTTATATGGCTTTCATAGCAGTTAGCCTCAGTCAGTACATACCATATAATTTGCAGCTCTAAACTTTGCAGAAGATTGTAGGTTTTGTTTGTTTGTTTGTTTTCTCCTTGTGTTTATATGCACCCTTGGGATGACTGTTCTTATTTTAGTTCTTTATCTCTCTTTATTAATATCCATCTGCCTAAAGGGTTGCTCTGCTGAGGGAAGGAAAAAAAAAAAGAAAGACTGCTAACCTTCTGTGCTACAATATTTAGAGCATCACAAATCATGGTCATATCGTGAAACACATCTGAACATTTCCTTATGCCTCATGATTGAAAAAGGCTCCTTGGAAATGTGTATGCATTTTAATCCTTGGGAACATGCATCAGCAAAACAGGAATATGAACTATACTAATTGTTAATGTGAAAATAAGAGGGATGGTTTACATAAATAGGTTGTTGCAGAAGAAAAGGTGGAATTCCTTCAGAGTAGCTTTTTTTTTTGGTTATTGCTGAAGCTATTACATATGACTCACAAAAAACTGAAGGACTGACTGCAAAAATACCCAGCCAGAGCTGTCTTCCTTTTCCTTTAATTCAACCATAATTTGGTTGTTTGGCTTAGAGTTTCCTCTCTGCTGGCTCAATGATAGCTAGGAGGAGCAGTATTGAGTGTGAGTGTTGCTTTCCTTTGTGGTAGTGGCATACAGAGACAACAACTGGGAAAGGGGACCCCACTGAGATRAACATGCAGGATGGCCCACTAAGCTTCAGGCTTTGGGCCTGAAAGCTTTGCCCAGTCATGGAAGCCAAGGGGACAGGTTCCTTCAGGCTCTGTTCATGACCTACCTGTAGCATACAGGCTTGGTTCATGATAAAATGCAACATCATTGATTTGTGGGAGCAATCTGTATGGACACACAGTTGGAGACTGTTGCTAAGTTCAATTAGTAAATTTTTCACATAAGGGAAATAATCAGCTCTGTTTGCTATTTTTTTTTTAAGGTATTTGGTAATATAGAAAATTAAGGCAATGAAAATTCATACCTTACAAGTTTGTTTCTAGTTGCAGTTCTTTAAACAGGTCTTTGAAACAAACCTGTGTATCATGTACGTGAGAACAAKGTATAGCTCAGTACACAGAAAGCGGGCAGTGATCTGTTTTTATTGATTCAAAAAAGGAAACAGAGGGACAACTTTTATATTAAAATATTTAGATTGTTTTCTGGAATTACACAATTAGTGATGATATGGAAGTTCAGGTTGGAATAGCTGTAAATCYATGTAGGGTTATAATGCCTGATGTAAGACTGAAAAAAAAGAAGAGTTGTATAACCAGTGGAAATTATATGCATGTATGTTAAAAAGGCTAGCTAGGGAATAAATAAAAGTGAACTTGGAGAGAAGACAAAATCAAGCATGAAAGAATGACTGAGTGATGTCCCAAAGTGACATTTTTTAAATATTCCATCACTGAACCTATGCCCATCTATGTCAAGACAGACAAACTGCTGCCGTCAACAGTAAAGAGGGTTGACTGTCTATCTTCATATATGCAACAATGAAACTGATAATTTTATCATAGTGGTCAGAAACAAACCCAGCAAAATTAATATTTAATACATAACCCAGCAAAATTAATTTAATTTGGTGCTCTCAAACACAKTTTAATGTGACAACCAAAGCATCACTTTTAGCTAAAACTAAAGCTAATTTAACACAAAATATTTTTAGTAACTGGACCTTCTAGGTGATGAAATTTGGTAGTAAGAATTCCTCAGCAATGATGTGTTGACAATTTAAGTTACCAGTGGGATAGGCAAAAAGTAATCCAGTGATTTGTTGGACAGTATGTCTACAAACTTACATATCAGATGCATCCCTTAATCTCAGGTGAGAAGAGAAATATTTTATTACTTGCTTCAGTAAGCCTTAWCCTTGTTCTCGATATCTCACAGCTCCCAACCCTCCCACCATTCGAGAAGAGCTCTGTACAGCCTCTTATGATACGATTACTGTTCACTGGACATCAGATGATGAATTCAGTGTGGTCTCTTATGAGCTGCAGTACACGATCTTCACCGGACAAGCTAATGTTGTTAGTGAGTATAAATCATTTCATTTCTGGTTCTGTTTGCTTATAGCTTCTCTTCAAAACAAATTGCTTTAAATATAAATGCACTAACACATCAAAAGTAAAATGAAAAAAAAAATTCTAGAAAGTTTTACAACCAATTATCTGCATTTTAAATCTGAAATAATGATAATTCCAAAGGATTTTAAAATTCAAAATTYATCTTGTTTAAATGTCTAGTATGTTTTCTGGGAGTACGAAGCAAMGAGAGCATGGTACTTGATCAGACGAAAACCAGCGCATATTATCGGTGATACAAATTCTGTCCATGTTAATAGGATTTGTGTCTTGTGTCATAAGGTCCTTACCGTAACCACAGGGATGAAAACTTCAATTCCATTGCCAAGGCCGGTGAGGCATTTAGGAGCCTATGTCTAATTGGCCATCAGTTAGAACTGGCACCCTTGATAACTGATTCTTTGTCAAAAATATAAGTTCTTCCTACTTGTTTGCACTGTCTGCAAAGCTACAGAGCATAAGTTTCTATTAGTATATCAAAGGCTGAGGGAGCAAAGATCAATGGAACAAGGATTAATATTGTAACTCTGACTTACAATGGCATTAACTTACATTGTTTGTTATTTCTCATTGTAGCATACTTCTATTAAGCACACCCTCTGTTTTCAATCTGGGACTTTCCTGAATGAACAAATTCACTGATTATTCCTTGGATTGTTCTGTTGTTAAATAACATTTCCTCTGAGAAATATTGTCTAATCTTTGGCTAGGAAGTTAATACTTTTGGGTTCTGTGTATTATGAGCATTGACTAACTATGACTTTTCGAAAAGTCATTTAATTTCTTCCTGTTTTGGTTCCCCATATGCTGTGTGACATTGCTTTACAAGACTACAGGAGTTTGAAATTAATCAAAGTAAATAAAAGGAGCCATTTCTTTGGTCAACTTGTATCTAAGTTGTAGAACTCATTACTGGACCATGACCATAGAGGTCATTAAAAGTTTGTGTGGATTCAGGAGATGACTGGACAGATCATACAAGAAAAAAGCCTTGTGAACAATGAAGTGCAAAGACTTCCTCATGGCTTAGGAAGTCTCAGAGCTGTAACCTGTTGGAGCCTGGGAGAGTATACTGATTGGGGATCAATCTATGCTTTCCCTTTTCTTAAACACTTTCAGAGGCATTTGCTTTTGATTACCCTCAGATGTCCCAGTCACTTGTTGAGCTAGGTAGGTTTAGCTCTGACCCAGTGCAACAGTGATATTGTTCTTATGAAATGCTTTGCAATGTTTTGATGAAAGTCAGTGCCATTGTCATGTTAGCATACTTTATATCCATGCAAAAACGCTGTGGCCTTTGCCAAATCTCAGTTCAAGTCAAACTCTTGCACTGGCTCTTTTGTTGTTGTGCCCCTCAGCTTCTCCAACACTAAGCTGGAGGCACCCCTCCAAGCCATCTGTAAGGGTATCTGAGGAGTTGTGCCTTGGTGTTTTAGCACCATTTCAATGTAGCATACTGTGTTATGACTATACTATGATTATATTATGATTCAGAATTACTGTAAATTAGATTATTAATTTTTGGAAGTGTCCTTTTAGTATCTTTCTCAGTAACCCGATTTTGGACAATACATTCAAAAACTTGAAACTTTTTTGATTCAAAAAACTGAGGAGGAGGGAAAAGATTCTCTAATTAATCATAGAATCATAGAATCATAGAATGCCGAAGGTTGGAAGGGACCTCAGAGGTCATCGAGTCCAACCCCCCTGCTCACGCAGGGTCACCTAGAGCACGTGGCACAGGGCTGCATCCAAGCGGGTTTTAAAGATCTCCAAAGAAGGAGACTCCACAACCTCTCTGGGCAGCCTGTTCCAGTGCTTTGTCACCCTCACAGTGAAGAAATGCTTCCTTAAGTTCCTGTGGAACTTCCGATGCTTCAGTTTGAAGCCATTTCCTCTAGTCCTATCCCTGCYCACCACTGAAAAGAGGCCACCCCCCTCCTCCTCACTGCCTCCCTTGAGGTATTTATACACGTGATCAGGTCCCCCCTCAGCCTCCTCTTCTCCAGGCTGAAGAATCACTAATAAAGAGAAAATGATAATATGGCATATTTCTTGATGTCTGTCCCATTTTTATCAATGCCTTTATGCAAGAAGGCATGCTGTAGCTAAGAGTATGTCAGATACCAGCATGGTATATGAAACACAGAACAATGTGTTATCTCCACATCTTTGTGGTATGCAGTTTTGCTCTTTGATTACTAATGAATAAATACTCATTTTCTTTTGAGGCTTTATTTTAAGTTTTCYCATGTGGACATGAAAGCTTTGATCTGCAAAACAGTTAGTTTTATGCTACTGTTGTTTTTGTTGTTGTTGTTTTTGTTTTTTAATGCAAGATTGAAATTTGGAGGGGCATAAGTGCTCCCTATGCAATCTGAACTTTAATGCTATCACTGATGATTTGCAAAAATGGTGCCATTAAAAGATTAAAGAGAAAAGAAGTCTCAAATGAAATCTCTTTAAGAAGTTCTATTTATAACATGTTCTTAGCAGCTGAAATGGAGACATGATTTTTCTGGAACATATCAAGCCATTGTATACTACACCAGGTCTACATCACTGTGACTTCACTGATTTCACCAGAATCAACCATTTTATACCCATGCAATACCTAGCCTAATATTTCTTTTCAGATTACAGCTCTTAAACTCTACAGATCTGCCCAGATTTCTTACATACAAAATTATTTCAGAGATTTTCCCACTAGCAACCTGATTTTACTCAGGAAGTTTCTTCTCTTTGTTGGATTCTATGCTTTATCCTGTAAAATAATTTAATTTCTCTGCTGTTGCAGATGTCATTAAAAGACTATCGCTAGAACAGTGAAATGTTGACCTCTTCAAGTGTACTATAATATCRTGATATAACGTGTAGGGATATTTTCATTGTAAGTYACTATGCTGCATTACAACCTTTGTATTTTGATGGATTAAAAGTAGGTGATACTTTAAAATCCATTTTAATGCRGTAGAGCATGGATGAGCACAAATTTATTTCTATTTACAGCATTTGCATTTTATTGTATGTAATTTTGTTTTCTGATTCTGCCCCGTTCTCCAGTGTTGCTGCTGGTCGTGCGGGTTACCTGTAACATAATGTAAATAGATTTGTTGATTGTCTTTCAATTCTGTAGAGCGATGAATTAGTCACAAGAGAGTAGCTTGAGTACTGTATTACAGCAACAAGCTGCTTTCCCCTGAGACAGTGGGGATCATTTTGCATACATASCCACCTACTGTGCTAATGGAGGTTGTTATTTTGAAATCCATTTCTTAAAACCACAGAGTCAGAGTGACTACACTTTCCACTCTTTGGTACATTTCCCCCATTAGAGGCATATATCATTCAGGGATTGCTATGAATTCAKCAACAAAACCAAGAAATGCTATGTTTTTCTAATGTATTTTCAATCCAACATAATCATCTATATTCACTTTTTATTAACTGAAAAATTGGGGAGTTAAATTTTGGTGGAAAATGTCCAGCAAAAGTATTTCATTTTGAATCCTATTTCATACAGGAAAGATTATTTCCAAATGTGGCCTAACTGCTTGGTTACTGTATGCTTGACAGCACTTTTTGGTGCATAAAAACAATATAGATGTTTAAATGAGGCACTTATACTAAAGCATTTGCTCCCAGAGCTATACTATTCACTCATTTGCAATTCCAAGATGCTACTAATCACCTGCAATCTGAATATTATAAAAGCTTTTAGAATGACTTTGTCACTACCTAGCTAATGTGCACTATAATTGCATTATCCTCTTATAATAAATTTTCATGTATTTATTGAGTTTCTATAAATTTTTGACATCGTTAAATTGCTTGAGTGTGCTTCAGCAAGGTTAAAATTTAAACATGCAGTTTCTTACTAGCTGCAGCACAAAATACCTTCATGAAAAAAACACATGATTTTCTGCAAGGCAGAAGGAGTAAATAACTCTTTCTTGGTCATTGACATTAGGTTGATTAYATCTATTAAATATTAAAATTCACTCTTTTAAGGATACAGTGTACTGTCAGAACCTTCCTTGAGTTAGAGTGTTACTGTTCCTATGAAAAAGGATAAAATTCTGTATAAGGCTCTAAGAAAATTGAGAGTGCAAACTTCCACGTAAAACAGTGAGTTTATGATTCACCTGTGAGCTTTTGAAACTTCTAGCTATCATTTTTTTCTATATGTTTTATTTTATCAAAAATAGATGCCTTAGTCTTCAGAGTGCTACTGAGGTTTTTAGTATCTTCCAATGGTACAAAAGTAAGCTCAGGATAAAACCAGGAAAACATCTGYGTCTTGAAAAGTATCAAAAGAGTGCATTTATATAAAAAAACCCAAATTCTATGTGTTTTACAGAAATCCTGCATATATTATTTTCATTCATGTGGGAATGCAGAGGAGGGGGGTGGGTAGAGCTATATATCTGTCAACCTCACCTACAGTTTTTATTCCACTAGTTTGAAATGGTAATAATTTATTGAAAGAAAGCATTTTAAATAATTAAAATGCTGAAGAGATTAAATAACCTTCTCGTGACTTATGTGCTCCTCTTTAGTTTTTAAAAAGGTGTATTTTATTAAAATCAAACAGTGTAAATTTTAGGAGGATTTACACCTTGGGATTTTTCCCATCTGGTTTTTAAAGTGCATCAACAGC
This sequence comes from Nothoprocta perdicaria, assembly GCF_003342845.1. Classification (NCBI taxonomy): domain Eukaryota; kingdom Metazoa; phylum Chordata; class Aves; order Tinamiformes; family Tinamidae; genus Nothoprocta; species Nothoprocta perdicaria. The sequence goes on from NW_020454194.1 coordinate 1,311,704, forward strand.
TAACACCAGGGAAATAGCTTTAYAAATTATTACCTCCAGATTCTGCGAAACTTGTTTTGAAAACTCACACATCCTGTATGGACATCACTGTGCTCACTGCACCATTCCAGGATGTAATTTAAATTCCCAACATTTTTGTAGGTTACAGTTTTGAAATACATTGTTTTACCACCTGCAGGACCCTGTAAAAAAGCCCTGAGCCTTGGAAATAAGAAACCCTAATCTATCCAGAGTAAGGACTGGGTACAATAGTGAACACTTAGCTCTTAGTGCTACTGCAGTGAGGAGAAGAGGTGTCATAAGGCTTTTCCACTTAACCCGTGACCACCGGCAGGGAACCAAGAATGCAGATGTTACCCACTAAATGACTGCATGTCCTGGCTGTTACCTCATTTCCCTGCTCTTTTTTTTTTTTTTTTTTCTCATTAAAAGAGAAAAAGAGAAAAGGCTTCGTTGATAGGTCAGAACTGAAAACAATTTTTCTGATGTAGAGAGATTATGTTCTTTCTTTTATACATAAAAAACCTGGCTGCTAATAGTTTCTTTTCTTCACTCGAAGCATTTTGGATCTGTAGTTTCAGGATAATGTTGCTCATTCATTACACTTTTATACGTTGTTAAGGAGATAAAAGCCTGTAGTGAGTAACATCATAAATGTAATGTTAGTCTGAAAAAAAAGTACCTTGACTGGAGAACTGTGGTAATAGACACAAACATTTAGTTTCCAGTTGATTTAGAAAAAAAAAATCTGGGCATTTCTGTGTCAGTGCCAGGATTTGTTTATATGTTGAATATATGACATAAACCATTGCTTTGGAATAATATTCACTTCCAGATTAAACAGAAAATACCATTTGGTAGGTTCAGTATAGTTCAGGTATAAAGCAGGGCATGCATTGATATTGTCATGGGCAAATTGCTACAGGTACTAGTGCAGTTGATGTGAGCAATAATACTGGGTTCTGTTTTTAAAAGATAATGTCTCTATGGGGTCTAGCTTTTGTAAGAAACTGAGTGCTGTATTTTTTTTTTCTTTACTTTTTTTTTTTTCAGATATAGCACACTTTCAGAAATCCCTTATATTAGGGGTTGTCCCTGATATTTAGGGACAATACATGCAGCCAGCATGCTCACTGATTGGAGCATGAAGAAGATACTAGAATTCATTTTTCCCCCCTTTAAACAAGGAAACAGCAACAGTATTCTCTGGTAAAAAATCAGTGTCTATTCATCTTAGCAGTAGTTAACACAATAAAATATGTTTTCRATGAGACATTACAGGCTAGAGAGATGTTGGATATCACCTGTCCTTCAAATTCTTTGCAAGCTGAAAACTGGAGGATGGTCTTGCTTGTTTTGCAGCACAGTGAGAAGAACAGCCTGAAGGCCAGACACCAATCATGGGCTCAACCTGAGACTCAGGGTTCGAGTTGATGTGGGACAGGAGAGTTAATCTCGCCTTAGGTCAGCCATCCAAAGCTATCATCTAAGGTGGTCACTTTGGACTCTTCTTTGCTTAAGTTATAGAGAGAAGCACTTGTGGTAGGATGTTCTCACCTGCGTAGGTGGAATGAACCTTTCACTCATTACTGTCTCCCCTCAACACTGAGAAAGATAGATTAGGCATTGTGTCTCTTCATTAGCTGACAAGGTGATATGAATCTCACCCGAAACTCTGCCTCCCTTTTCCCTTTGCACTATAGGATTAAAAGCTGCCTATCTCTCAAGGATGCTCTGTAATATCAATAAACAATTGATRTTTTAATTTTAAGAGAACTTTGGGACAAAAAACTCTATCTTTCTTAGACTGAAATTTGGGTTATATGTTCTGTTACTAATGATCTTAATGACCTTAATAAGAAAAACACATCCCAAATTAGGAATGATTTTCTGGKATTATTATGAATTATCTATGATGTAAAGCTGTATCATGTATTTTGCTTTGAAATTTTGTGTCCAATAACCTTTTAATTTTTACTTTGCATAGAAGTTTTTATTGACCAATATACAGAGCTGAAATTGCCACTAACTTTCAAAAGACAGATCATTAGTACATTTTTTTGTTTTCCTACTAAAACATAATTTTAAAGCCAAAAGCTGGCTTAATAACGTAATAGATTTCATAGCATATTCTATGTCCAGTAGCATCAGAAACTGAAAAGACTATAAGGTTTCTGATCCAATCAAGGATTTTCTTTCATGTTTTCCAACCTAATATKCACACACATCTGCATAAATTTCCATCTCTATCTGTATAGCTATATAAATCGTTGTGAGGATATATACATTTTATGAATGTTAACATTGTTATTTATATAAACATTTATAACAAGGTTGCATCTAGAGAATTCTATTTGACTATGAGCTGTTGTATTGGTGTTGCCATTATAGTGTAGTAGGAAAGATTTACATGGATATATAAATTCATCTCATGAAATATTCTGCTACTTTGCAGATTATATTGTCTCCTTCCCCCTTATTTTACTTACTTCCTACCATATTATACTTCTTTAGCAGGCATCAAGCAGATCCAAAAAAAAGCTCATAACTGGAAAATTATCCAGCTCTTTCCCAGCTGACATTTAGCCATGAGGAAATAAATCACAAAAGTTACATCCAATAAATTATAATAGCTTCGGTTACATCCTGGCAAAGTGTGGAGTCTAAGAGCCAAAGCTTGCTCGGAGCTCCTACTTTGCCCAGTTTTAACCTCCAGTGGTTTGCTTCAGGAATGCGTACCTGGGGGCTGTCAGCAAAGGTGCCTCAACACTCCTTCTAGCATTACTGCTTATGTTAGTCTTAGAGCTTTAAACCGAGTTCATTAACCCTAGAAGTAAATTGATGAGCTCTCCATAATTCTCGAGTACTTAAGCAATAAAGAATTTTTGTGTTGGGATATGAAAATTCCCAGCGTGCCAATTCCTCCACTGAATCATTTGTTAAAGGTCCTTTCCTTCTTATGGTTGACTTCACATAGCAAGAACTTAAAAGGTGTCCTGATTGAGGGCTGATGAAATGAGTTAGTGGAAATAAATAGCAACTTGCTAAAATGTAACTTTCAAAGGTATGGAAGCAGAATTCTTATCAGTCGTTCCATGCTCAGACGTGCTCTAAATGTCCCTCTGTTGCAAAGCATGTTGTGTGTTATGACTAATGTGCTTGCTTTGAAATTGCAGGTTTATGTAACTCAGCCGACAGCTGGATGATTGTGCCTAATATCAAACAAAACCACTACACGGTGCATGGGTTGCAGAGTGGCACTAAGTACATCTTCGTTGTGAAGGCCATTAATCAGGCTGGCAGCAGAAACAGCGAGCCCGGCAAACTCAAGACAAACAGTGAGTAATGTGCAATCTTGCACGCACACATTCCCYTCCTTGCTCCTCTTGCTTTGGGAGGCTGGTCTTTGAAAGGTGCAAGAGTGCAATGAGAACTAACTTGTTTAAAGAGCTTTCTTTAAGGAGAGCCACTTATGCCACTCAAGATTGTCAGAGTAGTGCAGAAGTGGCTTTTTTTTTTCTAGATGTGCATCTATATCTGTCTCTGGAAATATATTTGAGGAATGAAGCTGTCACATGTGAAATGCCTGAAAACACTCCTTTGTGCTTTTGTTCTAATATTCTCTTTATCTTTTTCCTTTACAAACCAAAGTCTTTTCTTCTACTTAATAATATAACATTTTATTGTTGTAAAGTGTATTGTTAGATACTAGTTAGCTTACTTTTATCCTCTAAAATGATCTTTGGCTTAGGAAACTGGTAACTTTTTTAGTACCATTTGCCCCATTTTATTATGTAGTTCAGCAGGGTGGGTAGAGTCAGAGATCTCACATTTTAAAAAATGGTTAGGCAAATAACTAGCAGACAGAGCACAGCAATTTTAAGACTAGTTTTCAATCTTTTTCATCCTGTGTCCCGCCAGTCCTTCAGTCATTATGAGTAACTTTGAGTACMGGAAAGGGACCACTGGGGTGTGTGTACTGTCTGAAACCTGCTTCTTGGGGGAAGAGGGTGTTTGAGGAGGGTGACATTGGATGCTGCCAGAAGGAGGATAGTGGCTACTGCAGGCAATGGCATATCCTGGCTTTTGAATTTCTCTGTCTGCTCTACACCTGGCCTGCACTCCTGTGCAAAAGCCACTCATACCAATGTCTGCTACCAGCATGCCTCATCTGCTACCAAGCATCTGTGTGTTGCTAAATATAGTAACCTACATGCAGACCTAAGGCCAGAAAACCCATGTGGAAATGGGAATCTTTTATCCTTTGCCCTTTTGTGACCTAGAGTGGCTCAAAGGTAATATTCACTCTCAGAAAATGTGAAAAATGACATGAGCAAATAACAGCTCAGTACAAAGAAATCCTTCAGATGATACTGCTTCAATGGCACAAAGGCTACTGATCAGAGACATGCTGTAGCTATTCTAGTGCTACCCAACACTAGGAAAAAGCAGATAAAATGTGCCCACCGACACTTTCTAAGGTATGCACAAGGCTTGATTGCAATACATAACTACATATTGTGAAAGTACACTATATCCTTAAAATTATAGCTACTCCTTAGCTAATCCCCGACCTATGCCTAACAATATCAAAAGATAMTTAGTATTAATTCAATATTCTTTCATTTTAGGTGTCTGCGTTTTCAGATTTCCTCAAGATTTGAAACAAAACATACTGTCTGTTACTGTTCAGATCAGTTGCATTTCTTCTTAGTGCAACACTAATACTTTCAGCTTTACTGACTAAGGATTAGTTAACTGCTCCTTCACAAACACTAAATAATTCACATCTTATTTGAAGTATACATGTGCTCTTGAGAGCTCTCGATTATATTTTCTGTACATGTCACCAAATCTTCCACTTCCTTTTTTTTTTTTTTTTTTTTTTTTTTTTTTTTTTTTGATATGAAAGGCAGTAAGAACAGAGAGGGGATAAGGGCTTGGCTGGCTCACTCCTAGAGTCAGAGTTTCCTAGATGTTTCCTTGAGGAGGTAAATGATCTTTCCGTTTTTTGACACAATGAGCTAGCTTGTCAAAATAGTGGCAGACTTTACATATCTACAGGGTTTGGTTTACCAAAATGCTTCCTGTTATTGTCTACAAACCTTGTGCTACAGCAGAGGATACTTGCCGAGAGCAACAGCCTCAGTAATGTTTTTCAACCATATTATTTGGACTGAGTTGCAATCCAAAGCACTTCCTTCTTTTATCCAGCATTATAGTACCAAGTAGGTGTCCATGATTCCAAATTGTTAACTGTGTGTCTTATAAATAAAGGCATGAGTGAATGAACAGRCAAGGGTAGTGCTTATTCTCATTTTCAAACACATTTTATGGTATTTTAAATCATACTACTCTGGTGTAATGATAAAGATGTTGTTATGGAGCTTTATCCCTCAAGAATTAATAGAATGTAACTTATTGTAAAATCTAATATACTGTGAAAAAAAGAAACTCTTAGACCTTTATTAGCATGTATATTGGTTTCAATTACATGCAAGAATTAGAGTAGTCAGGTTACCTCTGGGTCGCAGATAATGGGCATGATGATTATTCAGGGCTCCTTTCAGGGATTATCCACACAGGGAAGTTAGTGCACCGTGAGRCTGACAGTAAAGTGGTAATGCAGAGTGCAGGGAGCAAGGAAGGTTAGACTATCTTGAGGGTGCTTCAGAGAAGGAGATTAGTATGATTATGTAATTTTGTGTGCTTCTTACCGGCTCTCTAATCTACTGTCCTTTTAAAAATGRAAACTAAGTTATCCTTTTGCCTTCTTTGTCTGTGCATATCTAGGCCAGCCATTTAAACTGGATCCCAAATCTGCTCATAGGAAATTGAAAGTGTCTCATGATAACTTGACAGTGGAACGTGATGAAACATCCTCCAAAAAGAGTCACACGCCCGAGCGGTTCACGAGCCAAGGGAGCTACGGAGTAGCTGGGAATGTGTTTATTGACAGCGGACGTCATTACTGGGAAGTGGTTATAAGTGGGAGCACATGGTATGTACATAAGAATATATGAAACGATCCACTAGTTCATACCAGAGGTCCATCCAGGTGTCTCTGACAGAGACCAGTAGCAGAGGCATAGGGAACATGAGTCRTACACTTTTAGATATTTTTTTCAGAATATTTTCACAACCGCCAGCCAAATAAGGCTCCAGAAACTCGTAGATCAGATAGAATGTATCTATATTTAACAGCCTTCAAGTGATTTCTCTTCCATGAATGTAGATGATCATTTTTTTGAACTATAAAACGTGTTAGATTTCTAGTGAATTGGAGAACAAGCTTTTTTGTTGTTTATATCACAAAGTGAACTTTTTAAGTTTGTGATGGATTTTTTTTTTTATCAAACATGAAAGATGTTAGTATAGGAAAGAAAGAGAGAGACAGAGAGAAGGAAGGAAGGAAGGAAGGAAGGAAGGAAGGAAGGAAGGAAGGAAGGAAGGAAGGAAGGAAGGAAGGAAGGAAGGAAGGAAGGAAGGA
>NW_020454194.1:1318543-1345500 GCF_003342845.1 Nothoprocta perdicaria
AAGAAAACGTGAAGATACTTTGATGAGCCTGTTTCACAGGACTGAAAGTCAGATCTGGTTCTAAGGAGGGAAAGTAATGTTGCATCTCAGTGGATGAAACAAGAGACAAGAAATGAAGGACTCCATTCCTTTATTTCTAAATGATCTTCTGTGTTACATAGGCACATGAGGGACCCCTTTGGTTAGTGGAATAGAAGTTATTCTTTGGGATTCGAAAGTAACAGTTATGATGAAAGGAAGTGGAATGGAAATTATTAAGGTCTTCTGTAGGATACCTTTAAAACAAGGTTAATGTTGTTTGTTGTGCCAGGTATGAGGAATAAAAAGAGTTTATGGAAAGTTAATTCCTGTTAAGATGAAAGCTCAACAAGCCCTAGAGTATGTATAGAATGTGAGGAATGTATATATTTATTTTGTATATGAGAAATCATTTTTTTGCCCAGGATGTCCATTAATGAGAACATTTTCATAATTTTCTTGCCCAGTACATCTTGCCATAAATTATGGTTTCAGAGCAAATGTCTTCACCTACAGTGCTTCACTTGGCCCAGTACCCAGTCTAAAATCTGCTCATTTGAATCTAAAAACCACACCAACATCTGGTAAAACATGTTTAGGAATGGCAAAAATAGTTTTTCTAATGTGTACTTTGATGTATACTCTTGCATTCCTTMTTCTGGGCCATATGTTAAAGGAGCAATTGAAGATCAGATTAGCTGACAGATAGCAATGCATTTTAAAATCAATGAATTTCTCTGTAGTCATCTGTTTGGAAGTGGAAATGTGAGACCCAGTTGATTTAAACTCTATATTGCTCGGTACTCAGCAATTTTCCTTCTGAATATCAGAGACAAATGATCCAAAAAAATACCATAGCAGCCAAACTACAAACAAGGCAGAAAACGATAAAATTTCCCTGACCATTCAGACCCGAAAGAGAGATAGTGAAAAACATTAAACAAGTGTATGCAGATATTATGGTTGAAATTCACTTGATTAGAACTTAATTAGAACAGCGTAAGTAAGAGGCACTCCTGTGAGTCCCCTGAGCTAACATTTAGCTATACTGACAGGCAAGCATGGCGAGAAGCATGTGTTTTCTTGAGCTGTGTTTGTTTTACAGGTATGCCATTGGTATTTCCTATAAGTCGGCACCAAAACACGAGTGGATTGGCAAGAACTCTGCCTCCTGGGTGCTTTGCCGCTGCAACAACACGTGGGTGGTGCGGCACAACAGCAAAGAAATTCCCATAGAGCCCGCACCACATCTCCGCCGCGTTGGGATTTTGCTGGACTACGACAACGGCTCCCTTGCCTTCTACGATGCTTTGAACTCCCTACACCTTTACACCTTTGACATTACGTTTGGACAGCCTGTGTGCCCCACCTTCACCGTGTGGAACAAGTGTTTGACAATTATCACTGGCCTGCCTATCCCCGACCACTTGGACTCCTCCGAGCAGCTTGCGTGACTGCAGAAAAGGCAGGAGGTGGAATGAGGCATTTGTGGTGAGCTGCCCGATGGGAGCTCGCCCCGGGCCAGCCATGGCCAATGGTAGGACATCCCTGGCTGTGCGATTGTTTCCCGCCAGAGCTGGAAATGGGAGAGGCTCCCTTTATTCCGAAGGACTAGTGGGCTTCCCTTTATTCCGAAGGACTAGTGGGCTTCCCTTTATTCCGAAGGAGAAGTGGCTTTAATAATATCTCAGAACTTCTTTTGCCGATTGGTTTCATTGGTTTTGTTTTGTATTTAGTCTCTTATAGGAAGGTTTATAAATTATTTATAAAAAAAAAAAAAAAAAAAAAAAAGAAAAGAAAAGAGGGAGAGAGAGAGGGGGGAAAGCTTGATTTGGATACCTGAAAAACAACTGTTTTGTTTTTGCCTGTTGATGACCTTATCCACTAAAGTTTCATCAGCTCATTACATCCCTTTATTTTACAATGGATAAAAGCAGAAAATTGGAAGAATGAAAAACGTGCAGTGGACAAGTCCTTATACTGCAACTTTTATTCATGTCAATATTACTGCTGTCATTACCAGTCTTAGTGTGTGCTACACCTCCTGATTTCCACTTTGCACATGCGAATGTGCAGACCAAAATGAACATAAGTAAACAAGTGGAGCTGGCCAATAGAGCAAAATGAGAAAGTTCAATTTACTTCTGTTCACAGGGCAGCCTGTTTTCTGTTCATAAAAGAAAAACAAAAAGTGAAATGTCTTGTAGAAATGTGAGTGGATAAAACATCTAGGGGTTTATTTTATTGATGGCAGCATTCCCATCTACCAGTGCTTCACTTTTATCTTTGGGAAACATTGTAGAATCACTGAGGATGTGAAAGACTCATCCCTGAAAATCAGCAACACTGGAGGAGAGCAGCCAATCCAAGGTCTGACTGTAGCCTAATTTGTTAAAGCATTGTATCATTTAAGGTTTGATTGTAATAGAAGATGACACAGTTCTGATGGTAGACATATGAATGCTATTGCTGATTCTACAAGGTTCAATGCAGCAAGCCTACCAGTAACTAGGAAATGAGACATGAGTCACTTACCATGGATTTTAAATTAAATACAAATGCTTTATTGTTGCACACTATGCAGTATCTATAACAAAGCAAGGAAATCTGCTTTACAAGTGCTGTATGGAGAAACATTGTAACTGGAGTTCACTCATATTTTTTATTGTCTTAGATTGTCTGGGAGAGCATATTTCTCTTTGTGAACAAGGGGTAGATAACAAAATTTCAGCAGCAGTAGGAATCTGCACAGGTAAGCTCTACACTCATCCTAATGTTGATATGTGAAAGGCCAATGAAGCCAATATGGTTATACCTCCTTTATCCTAAAGCTGAATTTGGTGCATTTTTCCCCCTCTTCTCTTTATACAGAGTAGGAGCCCTTTGTAACTCAGTATTTATGTATAAGAGATCTTTTGAGGAGATTCTTGAGAATTATGAAATGTATAAGGCTATATGACAGCTCTAAAAGGATGATTTTCCTACAGTGTTTTATAGTTGGTATGCAGGAGGTAAATTGAATATCATCATTGAGAAAAAGTTTGCCTAGTGATTTAAAATCTTGCTTTAGGTATCCTTTATAAAGGATGCCTTAATGCACTTTGATCTCTAATGGGACCAACAAAAAGTGGTCCCAATCTCAGCTTCAAATTTTATATATTCAGGTTCTCCAGGTACAAAGATGTACTAGAATTTGCCTTATGATGATATGAGCGAGATTATAAGTACATACATGCTTATAGTTTTTTCTTTTTTTTTTCAATAGAAATTAAATGTCAGTCCATGTTCCATTGTTTTCCCTCTACATGCCCTGCTATCTCCTGAATTAAATGGAGAAAAGTCTGACACTGTGTTAACTAGAACCATTGCTTCCTACTGATATGGATAAGGGAAAATATACATATACGTGCAGTATACATACAATATACTGCAATGTTTTTTTCTAGTATCTCTGATAGTAAAGAAATAGACCTGCCCAAAAATTATAAAAGTAGGCAGATCCTCAAACATTACATTCTATAACTGAGCTCAAGGTTACCAATACAACCTAGTGCACATTGTCCAGGTGGTCTGGCCTAGGATATTTGGAAGGCATTTCAAATAGCATGAAGTATATAACAATTTGACAGAAGGTGATTGATACAAAGCTATAATAAAAAGTTGCAAGGGGAAGTGAATTTTAAAATAGGTTTGTTGCCAAATTTCTGCTTAACAGAAAGGAATATATTATTACCACAGTATATGTAGCAAAGCTCTGTACCTCTTGTTTTGCCAGAAATATTAAATTTAGAAGCTGATTTTAGTAGTAAGCAAATGAAAACACTGTGCAGTGTTTAACCATGCAATGCTGTCAGAGATCAAGCTAAATGGAACTTATACCATGAATTTGAAAGGTATCCCATGACTTCACATATTTTCATTTTGAACACAGACTGTGAGTCTAAAGACAGATCTTGGTTTTGGCCAACAGGAGGAGAATGGCCTGTTATCTAAAGCCCTGCTGTGTCAGTGTATTTCAACACAAATACTTCATTCTTCACTTGGAACTAAACCATGTTTCTCTAGTGGACTATTAACTCCATCAGTATGCACATATGTTTGTGTGTATATATGTATATATATCTGTAAGTATACACACACGAGTATATATGCAGATAATAGTGTAATGTGTATACATATGCACATATGTACGTACACACACACACACAGATTGAAAACAGTTAGTCGGGTGTTCCYTTTCCGCTTATTCCTTGATCCATTTCATATTGTGTATGACTATGAGGAAACAAGGTTGCTATAAATGGTATTCATCTGGATATTTTTTAAGGAACAAAATCTGTTTATTTTACAATATTTGATTCAATTAATGATTAAATAATAAAAGCATCCATTTGAAAATGCAGCTTCTGTGGTCTGTGGCCTATTGCTTGGTCCAAAAGGGTTGTTTGAAGTCTAGGGAAATGGTAATCCTTGTGTAAAAATAAAACTTGAATACAGAGTGCAGATTTATAGAAGCTTGGCCTGTTCTTTGAACATTTTATGAGTAGTAATGAAATAGTGTGGTGTAATACCATATTTAACAAAGGTATATTTATGAACTTGCATCTGCTGAGACACAAGCAACAAATATAACAGATGAATCCTATGTCCGTGTAATGATTGTTTCAAGGAGATGCACAACACCAAATTCATGATTCAATGGAGTTAGAGCAAACTGTAGAGCAGTCCCCTTAGAAGACAGCAATGTTGTCTCTGAGTAGTCAATGTTCTTGACCACCTTCGTATAGAGGAAACATTTTTGTTCCCCACAGAGGTGGGGAAACATTTTTGTTCTGAGACCGATTAAGATTTTCAAWGTGTTAGACTTCCACAAGCTGATGCATGCATAAGCTGGGGAGAGGAGGGGATCTTTCAGTAATGGGCCATATTCCATGATTTGTCTAGTGAACTAAATGAARTAATTATTTAGTGTAGCTTAATAATTTGTATTCTTCAGGGTTTAAGTCTTTCCTCTTCATGTTCTTTTCTCACAACTATATGTTCAGATATCTGTCCAGATCTGCAGTCTTGGTCTTGATCTTACATGTTCTTGAAGGGGCATGGAGGTGTCCCATAGACTGTATGTCTATATTTCTTACACTTGTGTCRTTGGAATAGTTGTATTTCCACATGCTGATTTATATGCAGTCAGCATTTGAGGGACCCAATGCAAACATCCCCAACTTGACCAATCTATCTTTTCAGCAGTAACTAGGATTTCAGCAATGTCATCCTTATTAAGCTTGTTGAGGCTGCCAAATTGTGAGTCATGTAAAATTTCTTTTTTTTTTTCTTTATGTAAGTTCATAGGGGCAATAAGGATCTTTATAGCTTCAATCATTCTGCAGACAGGTGTGCAGTGGCTACGTGATGTGTTCARGTTGCTCCATGCTATTTTCCTTTTTGTGATTTTTAGATCAATATCTCATAAAATGAAGTAACACACCTGCACAGGTTGCTCATGCAGTGGCGTACTAAAGGTTGCCTTGTAACACCAAATCTTATTTATTTTTATATGCTGATCTTTTCTACAGTGAAAGTCTGTGTTCAGGTTATCAGAAAGCAAAACACAGTATTTTCCAATGTTGCTGGGTTTGCCATCCATTTAGAAATTAATCTRAAATTCTGAACTTCAGCTTTCATCTTTTTCTTTTCCATGTGGAGAAAAGCCCTGGTCACTCCCAGGTAGCCTGCAGGCAGACAGTGCAATCCAGATTGTACAGAGCTATATATTTGTGTTGTGCTTTTTGAAGTGAAAGAAATTCTCTTCACATTTTAACCTCAATTTAGCACTTGATTTTCATATAAAAAAAAAAGCAAGATCCTAAAGAGTTGTTAAAAGTTCTTCAGTGTGAGTGAAATTCTTGTCTTGGAATTTGAAATTTAGGTCATATATGTACCTTTTTGTGCAAAGTGTAGTAAATGGATTGTGATTCMTGCAGAGGTAGACTACTACCTTCTAGCTAGTACCTGCTGCTGGCTTCTGTTTGGGAATATCTTCAGCTCTGAGGCTGCTCTGGTGTAGAAGAATGGAAATATATTGGGAAGGCACCGCATCTTCTAACATTTTTTTGGTCTCATTCTCCTGCAGTGTGACTGGCAGGCATTATTACTGCTTGAGAGAGGCACAGAGGTAACAAAAGAGGGAATGCTGGAGCAGCACTGAGATAGGTCATTCAGAACGACAGGAGAGCTGGAAACCTGCCATCGCTACGTGCCTGAGCTCCATCCTGCAGCTCTGCAAAGCAAGTCTGCACCTATTCTTCCTTTTGTTATTGCTCAGCTCTAGTCTGCATTCCCAAATAACAGAAAATACTTGCAATTATATGTTTGAAATCTTAACCCAAATAAAAGCACTAGGGCAGGGATGTGAGCCCCAGGCCTTGATTCTCCTTTTTTTTTTTTTTTTTTTTTTTTTTTTTTCTGTCTTTGAAAAAGATTGTCCTGATTTTCTTAGAGGTAGGCCAGAAGACATAAGTCCATGAATCCCGAGGTTCCAGNTTTTTTTTTCCCCAGTTTCTACATTTGTTGTCTTTGAAAAAGATTGTCCTGATTTTCTTAGAGGTAGGCCAGAAGACATAAGTCCATGAATCCCGAGGTTCCAGAGGTTCAACAATCCAGTAGAGCAAGGGCCCCTACACTAGGAGCTCAGAAATCCTATTAAATCATGTCTTTGAATAAAGCACTGCTTTCTTCTGCTAGCAAAACTGCACAGTTTCTCATGAACTATTTCCCAAGGCCAGTCCAGGTGCATYTTAAAATGTATGGTTCAATAACATTCTTCTTGGGTGGATTGTTTGGGTAATACTACATAGTTTCCTCCAAGCAGGATGAGAACAATTCTCTTAGCAGGTGCTCTGTTACTTTTATAAAAATTCTGAGAACAGCAGATGCATAAGCTATGATATAATACTGCAACATAAGACTATTATATTTCTTCTTTCACTGGAAAATGAATAAAAACTAAAGACATTTAKAAGTCAATTTCCTCTGTTTATCCTAATTTATATTGTTATTGGAATGTATGGAGATGTCTCCTCTCAAGGAATATCACCCCATTTTGTAGTAATATGCTTGGATGCATGGTTGTTAAAAGTATTCCTGAAAACCCATGAGTTCATAAAATAGCTTGTAGCCTAGCCCTTGAAAGACATCAGATGGGAGTGCTTTATTTTTCTTTATCGTAGTCACTGAACTAAAAGATTATAGCTGGTTAGGCCACTGAAGCACTTTAAAATGGGATTTGACTGTCATTCAAGAAGAAATGAACGTTATCATTAGTATTTTCCTTTATTTCCTTGTTTTATATTCTATATGGAGAAGAAACTGTTTCACTGGAAGATATTTTTCTGTTATTCTTCCATTTTTTTCCAGTCTCCATCTTGCTTTCATTCTCATTTTCAGATATCAAAAGTCAGTAGCAGGAAATGTGTGTAGGAGAAATTACTTTACATTTTCTTAATTTGGTTTTGTTTTGAATTTCTGTGAAAATTATCTTTTTTCAGAAGATGCACAGAAAATGATATGGAAAATAACACACTACTGCTGCTTGGCAGATTGCAAGTTAAAAACATCTTTGATGTAGAAGTTAAAGAAGGAATTCAGCTAAGTCCATCACTTGTCTTCTATCTGAAATATTTCAATATTTTTGACTTAATAGCATTGCTGTCTGGTTAAATCCCTGTTATGAGACCTGATTAAGGATCGCAAGTAGAGGAACAGTAGATTATYATAGGACATCCGTGGAATAAAACTCCCTAATAGCAATATATATTCAGTGTAAATAATATCAGGAGACCTCCTGATATTTTTGGTTTGTTTGTTTGTTTGTTTTATTTTTAAATAACAGTCCATGTCCTCTCCATCACTTGTTCCCGTCCTGGAATATGTGTTGCTCTTGTGAAGCATAAAATCCAGTTCCTATAGAACCTGTGGCAGGTGTGAAGATGCTGCTAGAAGAGYGAAGACATTTCACATCACTGGCAGAGGGCAATTAGATTTATGATTTTGTCTTCGTATTTGTATGGAAATAGTGGTGACCAATCTGAGAGTCAAGATGTGCTTATTGATTTTTTTTGTTGTTTGATTTTTTTTTTTTTTTTTGGTCCAAGTACTCTGAAAACAAACTTTGCTGACTTAATGTCAGCTGATTATGGCAGAGGCTAAAGGTGAAGAATAGCTTAGGACCTAGGGAATAAGTTTGAGTGTTAATTGAATACCAAACAGTGTATCAACAGAACTTGATCCTTAGCAGCGTTTCTATCGTTGCTAATGGAAATTATTTAGGTGGATGAAGAGAGAGAACACAACTGAATCCACATTTGTCATGTGCATAATTAATGATAAATGCAAAGTGCCATAGAATGAAACAATTGAAAAATGTGACTCTGCACTTTTCTGTAAAAAAAAATACTTGATTTTGTTTCTCTGATAGCAGTTTGAACAGTATTCTGCCTATGCATATGTTTAGACAAACAAGAGTTACTGTTAAGAAAGGGAGTAGCTCATAAGTAGCCAGGAGAATTACTGCTCCCAACTATTCTGTATACTTTTTTCCAGAGTATTCAAAACAATAACCATTTTAGAAAATAGGATAAATCAATAAATGATATATACATAAAGAAGAATAGAAAACAAAATGATTTAGTCACAATCAGTAATTCAAACAAAACTWCCAAAACTAACAAACAAATCTACCAAAATCACGTTCTCCTTAGAATCCTGATGCTGATTTCCTGAATTTCTCCATGGATAGGGTGAAATATGAATGTCTTGCCTTTTCGGTCCTTCCAGTGAAGGAAGTGCTCCTTATTCGTTTTACTATTAAATCTCTCAAGATKAATAAATTTAGTAGGAACAACTGCAGATTTCTCACCAGTTTGGAACGTGAATAGACCACTAGCCAGTTTCAAGGCTGAGTTACTATCAAGTTATGAATGGTTTCATGTATTTTTAATTGTGTGAGAAGACGACTGGTACATTTAAAAAATGAGACCAGTTTTATATAGACATSGGAATAGACGTCATTTTTTTCCAGCTACAAAGCTGCTGCTTGGCACAGTTTCAGGAAAATATTTTTGTGAATTTTGTGTAAAGCACCTGCACTTAGGCTGTTCTCACGCACACAAAAGTGCTACAGCATTAAGTCCTGAGAGCTTTCGTCATTGTGGAGAATTCAAAAGCTCTGAAATCATGCTGAAAGGGGAGTTTGTGGAGAGCGACCAAGCATATTCCATAGAACAGCTCCTCTGGCCTAACTTCTTATGTTTCCCCAAAAGTATGCAGCAGGAGAGGCAAGGCAGTTCTCAAAGGGTGTTTAGATCTGATCCTGACTTCTCCCATGGCAGAAATTGAGGTCCCAATCTGACCCTTGTCCCCACATCTTGTGTGGCAACAAATCTATGTTATGAAGCATTAAGCAGGCTCCTCTGGCCAGATTCCAGCTCTAGTAATTACACAGAACCTGTCTCCAAAAGGTAGAGGTTCAGCTRGCTCAAGTAACAAGGCATTTCTACAGGAGCTTCTGCAAGTTTGGCTATAACCAGGAAATGAGAGGAAAATCTGCTGGAGGAAAGGGTGTGAAGATGACCTGTCTTCTGAAAGCATGTCCAAAAGATCCAAGGAGAAAAATTTAAATGATATTCATTAAAGAGGATAGGAGAAGAGAACATCAGAAGGGAGAACTCAGGTTACAAGAGTAGATGCATGTTTGGTTTATTAGTCTAGCAAGTGATGGCTGAAGAAATATACAGTTGATGTGTGTATAAATATATGATTAGGGGTAGAATCAGGAAAGGAGAAAAATTATTTAACCAAAATATTGGTGTAAAATTAATGTGTCTAACCTGTTTGTGGACAGGTAGGTCTGTAGAATCCAAGTACATTCCCTGGTAGTGCAACAACAAGGGCATTGGAAAGGAACATCACTGTTTCCAAAATGAAGCTTTTGGTGTGAGACTCATTTGCCTTCATTTTAAATACCCAGAAATAATTTAACTAAGCCTAAGAATATTTTCTAAGCAACTGCTGTAGCGAGTGAGGAAGAAGTGACATGTCCAGGAGTCTGCTCATCCCAGATATTCTAGAAAYGTTATTTAACAAGAACTTCAGCCCTTAACTGATCTTTCACCATAGGTGTTTTACATTGGGATTTTCATGACGGGGTTTAGAGAGAACTAGCATGGACTTGAGGCCTGCTTTTACAAGTGACCGTCCTCCTGTACGTATAGTAAATGGGGTAGTGACTTTTTTTTACAGTGGTAATTATACAGAAAATCCATTTATTTGTTTGCATAATCCACAGAAATATAGACACAGCTTCTGAGCTTAAGACCTTGCTGTGACAAACAAGTAGATAACTTTTCACTGGCCTCAGCAAAATACAGATTTCCTCTTAGGCTACGTCAAAATGCTGTAAGTCAAAGTCCTGTTTCCCCCAAACAAAGATTGAGCCCTCTGAACCATGAGTCTGTGTTTTGTTTTCGAAGAAAGRTACTTATGATAATGCTTCAGTAAAAGGGCCATTCAGACAAAGATAGTGAATAAAAATACATCTGAACATAGAAAAAAATCCTAGGAAAAGCTGTGTTGCATATGTTTATATGCAATATATGCATGCATAGATGATTTGATTGATAGAATCATTTGACTCCAAAGTAGTTTATCTAATGGCTCAAAATGATATTTATTAATATTTTCTATGTAGCATTATTCTTTAAAGTTTATTTTAATAGAGTTCACAATTTCTCCTCTAGCATTTCCTAATTCATTGATCAGCATAAAATCTTATGCACCCAGACTAGAATAGCTGAATGCCAGCTGACATGGCTGCATCATTCATTCCTCACCACACTAAGCAGATATAGACATGATAGACTGAGCACAAGTATCAGATTTGTMCTGTGTAGAGTGGGTTATTTTAACAAATGAGAATAAACTCCAGCATGGTTCTCTTCTAATGGAAAAATTGCCACCAGTTATGAGTTTAAAGGAATGTATGAGGCCTTTGAGAAGTGTTGGTTCTTTGACATGTAAGTTGTATGCTGAAGTACTTATTTTGCTATGCAATATATTTGCATCTTGTGCAAAGGAAATAGAGTGAGTCCTCTGAAGGGTGACTGAGTCCTCTTCGTAGTCTTGTCTGATTAAGATAGCTACTTTCCAGAAGATCTTACTGGAGAGAGAAATAATATTCTACAGATGGATGTAAATATCAGATTTTTATATTGGACTCATCTCTCTACATTGTATATGTTACTTTCAGAGGTCCCTTTCATCTGTCTTTAAACAGCACTAGTATTTACCTAATGGTCTTCTCGTGAGAAATAATATAACCTTCAGATTAATAGCRTGTATAGCTGAAAAATGTCCTTCACATGCAAAGTATTGTTAACTAAATGCTTGTTCTTCATTAAAGGGAAGGAAATGACTCAGGCTGGAGAAATGATAAAGATTGYTGATTCTCTTCATACCAGTAGAAAAAAATTGCCTAAATAAAATAGGAGAGTTTCTGTGGGAAGCACTTTCTCATRGGAAAAGATTACTTCTATGAGGATAAATAAGGGGAACTGATGGAAAATCACCCAAACTAAGCATATATTTTGGCAAAATAAGCTTTGCAAAGAGAAACTGAATGAGAGTGCAAGTTGTATTGGAAAGAGGAATACGGATATGTATGAGGTGTTTTGGTGCATATTGGAAGGACAAGTCAACACATTTCTATTTGTAGAGTGGCAGAAGTGCTTATAAAATTACACTGGAAAGGCGTCCGGGTGCTCATCCTACTTAGGCATCTCCTCCGAATCAGGAGCAGCAATAGAAATAAAGGAATAGACATGAGGGAAGAAATACTTGAGAACATTTTCTTTTCTACTCATTGAAAAGAAAAAGCCTAGTAGCACAGGGGAAATTAACTAGCAGCAGAAAAAAATGCCACGTGAAAAGAAAATGTAAAACCGCAATCTTTATTCTTATTTTTATGTTTTGTAAYATCAGCGATTAGTGAAACAGAGAGAGATGTTAAAATCTAATTTATTTTCACTGACTGTGGTAGCTTGTTTGCTTTCCTTTGTTATTTTTCTCTGTATGAACAAAGTAAACCTTCATTTCTGCTGCCTAAAACTAAGTCTACACTCCTAGTTGATGCATAAGTAGGGCCTTACCTCTACAAGTACTTCCCAATCCATACAAATATGGATTTGTATGGATTATCCTTATAAACCCTGAGCCCTTCCAGGTCTGTACAGTGGAACAGCTTTTCTCTGGCTCTAGCTGACTTTACCAAAGTCTGTGGTAAATGAACAAAACAGTCTGTTTATATGAGGCCTTTATGTTTGGGAATTTCATGGCTTGATGTGACAAAAGTAGGACTGATTTATTTTTTACACAGAACCAGATATTGATTAAGTGGTAAAAAGCAAAGATGAATGGTTTTGTGTTAAACTATTGGAAAGGAATGTGTCTAAAGAGCAGTGAGCAGGTCTTGGTATTGAATGATGAGGAGGTTTTGCTAAAACGTTGGTGAAGTGTCAAGATCAGTGATGTTAATGTAGCTAAAGTCACTGTAATCCAAAAGGATTTTGACAAAATCTTTGTAAGGTTATTGTGCTTCTAATGATGTTGAAATATGGAAGTTATGTAAATGTAAATGAACTGATGTTTAGCTATTGGAATAAGATGGTAAAGTGTAATGTGGGCTATATATAGATGAATGTGTAATCTCGACAATTTGGTTATAAAAGATGATACTTTTACCATCTGTTGGTGATTTTGTTCTGTCAGGAAATTGTGGAAATGAAAAGAAATAACAATTTATTAGCAAGTTTTTGCATTGTAAGAATGTGTCTTGATTTTTGTAATAAAGAATGTTCACTCCACCTYTTAATTCCTGCTAAAGTAAACTTGCAACTTTCAATAATTATTTTAATTTGGTCAGTGTTAATCTTAGCAAAAGTAAGAGCAGGAATTATACCTTATTTTATCTTTTGTAATGGCCAACATGCTARCAATTTGTTCATGATTAGTGTTTATAGCCTTATGATAGGAATAGCCTTACTAAGGAATTCCTATTCAAGGGAAATCACAGGACATAATGCAGCTGGAGGCAGCTTTCCAGAAATTTATCCCAGTGATGGCCTTGAGGAAAGCAGTGAAAGCTGCAGACAGCAGAAACATGAGGCCAACACATGTATGGATTTGCCTGGCTCTTTATGACCCACCGTAACAACTTTCACTCCAAGGGAAGTAGAGTCACTCCCAGGCCCACACCCACGCTTTAGGTCAAGGTGAATCCCTGCTCACACATGTCTTCTGTCCCACGTAATTTCATAGGAAGAGTTGCTCTTCTGAAACACTTCTGGGGGAAATTTAATTTGCAATATAGAACTATTAAAGTAGTAAAAACAGAATGAAAATTGGATGGGGCTACAGGTAAGTGAAAGAAGACAGAAGGAGTTTGCCAGGAATAATGAGGTGCGGGCAAGATAAGTAAAGCAAARTACACAGGATTTTTTGCTGCTCTCTCTGAATCAACATGATTTGGGGATTATCTCTGAGTCACAAATTCCAGACAAAAGTATAAGACAATGTYTAATTTCACAGTTGGCTGAAAGACGGCTTTCCATCACACTCCCRTGACCTTGCCTTACAAAGCACCCTATCTAAGCTTGCTCAGAATCACTCATCAACATCCTGCTGGAAGAATTGCACCTATTTAGTCACCTTTTATTACCTAAAAATGAAAAGCATATAAAGTATATGAGCCAACTTCAATACAAGATTTATAAACTGTATGCTTTTCTCCTGGAAAAAATATGTTATAATACATAATACCTAGTTATTCTTTCCTTGAATTAGCATGCTCTATAATCACTTTAGTCATGGGAAACTCTCGGTGAATTCAGTGTGCCTGCAACTATCCCACTCTTGTGGAATTCTCCCATCAGTTTTCCCAAGAAGGGCTAGGCCAGGCCAGCTGAATATAGCATCTTTTCCCTTCTCAAAGTGTATGCTGAACCCCATTACAGTGCTGTGGCACTGGTGAAGAAGCTTAAGTGCAGCACGTAAGGAGATCCTGAATGACATTAACTGGAGTCTGTTCCGACACAAGAGCCATGAGCATCCAGATAGTGATTCAGCATTGTTGTTTCATGTGCCATATTTGAAGACTGATATCATATCATGATTTTTTTCTCTTTCTTTAGGATATAAATCCCTAGGTCATTAAGTCTTCAGAGGTGATGTTTTTTCCAGATTTCCAGTCATTCTCATTGCTACCTACTGGATTCTTTTCAACTGATTYACACTACTTTTGCTATAAAAGCAGTGCTCTAAACTGGACACAAAACTGAGTGTAAAACTTCAGGAGCAATCTGAAAAATGATAAAAATAATTGTGTTTCAAGAAGGCTGCCTGTTTACAGGTGATTGGCTTTCTTATAAAACCGTGGCAATGTTGAATAATCACATCACAAGCACTGTAGTCCCTGCAGATTCCTCAAGAGACCTACCTCCTGTCTGTTCACACCTTGTCAAGATCATGTCTTTTTTTAATCTCATGCTGTAGCGCATTCACAGTCTAGCTTTGTGTCAGCTGCAAATTTAATGAATATATCTTCTGTTCGTCTCATGAYGGGGTTGGAAATTAACTGAGCATATTCAACCTGTGACTCTCCCTTCATCTGAGGAATCCCAGTCTGTGCCACTACTTTGATAGCAAGCTACTGATAGCTACTCGCTGAGCAGAGACTTTCTGACCTCATACTCACCTGCAGTGGGTTCAGTTTGATGTTTTCCTTGCATGTTTCTACATGTATTGCATGAGACAGCGCCAAAAGCTCCACTGAGTACTAACTATATGACAACTACTCCTTCTTATCTCTTCCCAGATCTGATTACTCCAGGTTGAACGAAATATGATATTTAGTACATATGTGGTTTTGGCAAATACTTGTTTACACTTACAAATTCTGAAGCTATTTTCTAGATGCTTACCAATTTATTTTACAAGAACAGACACATAAAGTGATGAGAAATACTATTGTTATCATTAAAAAAATATATTTTTCTTTCCAAAAGTAACTAAATGCTTTCTCCAGTTAAACCAAATTTCATGCAGCATAAATTAAAAAAGAGTTTTGGAGCAACTGGAAGAGAAAACTGGAAGACATTTCGTAAGACATTTTGTTGTCAATGTTAAGACAACACGAAACTGCCAACACGAAGGTGACTAGTGCCTAAGCCTGGGTATCCAGCAGCATAGGGTACAGAAACCCTAGCTTACCAAAAACAGCAACATGGTCTGGCATGTATGCCGCCAGGTCTATGGAAGAAATGACTTTTCTGGAACAGCAGATATGGTATTCCAGTCACCTAAAATAGTAGCAAATATCCATAGTTAGACAACTTGGTCTCTCCTTACTAGACCTTAATTTTGTCATCTCATTCTCCAGTTGAATTTTTGTTCACTCCATTTCATGTTACTGCTTATTTTTGACTTCCAGTTTTTGATACACCTACTTGGTAAATCATCTTGAGAATCAATTTAAAAAATAATTTTTAAAAAATCTTTATTGGATATTTCCTGTTCCTTTAGAAGATGGTTGTTTGTATTTACAATGGGAGGGATGAGAMGAACTTTTCCCCTTTGCTGTATCCCCCTCATAGCAGAATTATGAGCAACTCTATTGAACTACATTTGCCTTAAGTGATTACAGTGAGCCACAATCACTCCTACCACTGCTCAGTACATTTGAATTATGGATGTTAGTAATTCAAGCTTTGAAAAGAGATCAGGAAGCAGAACAAGGGGACTCACATGTTAGTTTGAGTTTAGGATGTAATAAATCTTTGGCATTATTTAAGAAAGAAATCACATGAGAAAAACTCATAACCCTGCAAATCAGAATAGTACTGTGATTCAGATGAGGGATCTTAGAATCAGAAAAGACTAAGCAAGAGAAAGAAGAGAATGGTAGCTGAAGTTACTTTTACTTGCASTGGAGAACAGGGACTTTTTATCATACTGGCTGAAAAGAGCAGATGGCAGGAATTCCTCCATCAATTCTGTATGTTTTATTCACTAAGGGCCAGATTTTTATGCTCCGACTCATGAGCAGTCACAGGAAGACACCTTCTGCATGGCTGGAGGTCCCCACAAGTTCGGTCCTGGCCTTCTGCTGCTCTTCTTGACACATCTTGCACAGAAGCAGAGAGATATACATCTGGGATAACATATTCTGCCTGGGAATGGCAGAGAAGCCTTCATGGCCAAAAGAGGCTAATTGCCTATGTGCTAGGGCTAGAGGTGCTGGCATATGTCCATCCCTTCTGCTTGCAGACTGGAGCACTGTGAGTGAAGGGTGTTCATCTTCAACAAAGACGAGCCCAAACCCATGCCATTTGCTCCTGTTGGCCTCGATGCACTCATGGAGTTTGGAGTTTTTCTCCCATATGTCATACACATATGGAGATCAAAGTTGAGGATTGCAGTATGCTACGTACAGCATCAGCAGGGAGCTCATCTGTATGGCAGGGACCTATTACATATGTAAGTATATTCTCTTCTAGGTACTCCCACTTTGGTAAATGCMCATGTTTTAAGCTGACCATGTACTATCCAGTTGCAATGTGGAAGCAGTGGAGCTATGTTAACATGGGACTTTCCCAAGTTACGATATAATGCGAGGAGGCAAAGAGAATAGTTTTGTTGCAGCACAGCTCCCATGCTATTACAGCTATAAATTTCCCAGCTGAGGCTGCTTTCCAGATGGAGTTCTCAGGTTATAGGTCTTCTCTATCTATATGTGTATCCAAGCTTCAAACCAATCAGTCTCATTCATCTGCCTAAGTGAAATATGAGTCTTTATAAAGTGAATTTGAAGAAAACACAGTTTTTAAAGTGTCCTGGCAATGAGACTTAGCATCTTTTCCCCAAAACATTCATATTTTAAAAGCCACAGATTTGCAGTCTCACATTTTTTCCAGAGTTATATCAACAACTTTAATCCAACCTCCAGTGAAACAATCTGTCTTGGAAATGCTTTGGTAATACTTTAAAAAACAACTGAAATGGAGAACTTTAAGGAAAAATGCATACAAAATCATTCAAAAATAATTCTATTCTTGTTTCAGGGTCAATTTTAATGTAACATTGAAAACTGAAATAATATTGTGTGACTGCAGTGGTTCCTGAAAAAGGGGCACCTGCACTATGACTGCTTAAGAAACTTTCATAATTTTCACTGTAAGGCTATCTGAATAGAAATCAAAGGATCTTCTATTTTTTCACCCTTCAGACTAGAGTCTGCAAGCTTTACTGAGGTTAGGACTTAATATGCTGTGAATTATTATTCACAGCCTATTATTACTCAGCTTCAAGTGTAATAGAGTAGGAATTTAGGTTAGAAGGATGGTAGGTATTTCCAGTATCTTGACAAAGGCCTTAAGCRCTTTAAGGAATAACTTATTCTAGTCTACTTGCATAAGGGATGGGAGAATTCAGGAAATAAACATGTATGTATTCATACAATAGGATATATTTCTATCAAAAATAAATTAGTGTATTGTGTAGAAAGATATGCAGACATATCTGGCTGGATTGCCATCTTCTGCCTCTCTGCTACCTTCCCAGGATTTAGGTCTTCATATCGTGRAGCAACCATCTTTTTCCTTTTTTATTTTTTTTTAACTTTTTACTCATGTGGCTTTAGACAGGCCACAGCAGTTCTGCTACGCACACAGCTGTCCCTCACAGAACCAGCCCAGGGRCCAAAGTGCCAGACTGTCTGCCCTTTGCAGTAACATGGAATTTCAGTCAAGGATTTGCTCAAATCTCGCATCTGCTCATGTGACYGTGTCTCTAAGCATGCATTCAATGTGGATTTAAAAATCAAGGTGCTATATTAAAAACTGAAAATTTTCCGATGATTAATGTTGTAAAATTATCATTAAAGAAAAAAAAAAACTTTTCCTCCATTCTCTTTTTAATGAGTCTAGTTTCAGTTACACATAAAAACATATATGAAATGATGGAGTTGGAAATCTTTTTTAGTAGAAAAATGCTTCTAAACTTGACATTTTATATATCACTGAACAAAAAAAAMCCCCAAAAACTCAAGGTAAAATGTATCTTTTTTTGTCCTCTTATTTAAAAATCAGACAATTTACAGAAAAACATCTATCTCTGCTTGTCATGGACTCAACTTCAATCTCAGTTATAGGATGTTTCATTGTCAAGATTTTAAAACCTCTACTGTAAAAGATAAATTTAATAACCTTTGCAATATATATGCCAGGTGTTGTTCCCTAACAAGCACTGTTGATAGACTGATGTTTCATCATTGACAGTAATATMTGAGATGCACTAAATTGCAACAAAGACTGTTTCCAGACATAGTATCTTCCAGGATTATAAAATATATGAATAAACCATATGATTCTATATGAGTATACTAAACGATGAATTGTGGTGCCATGGAATTTTGGGTAATGTTGTAAGTTTGATCTCTAACTTGGGAAAAATCCTGAGTGTTTAATAGCTTTGTAAAGTGGCAAGATTTTGTTCCTGCTTATCAGGTCAGCAGTAAATTTTTACATTGCTRCTGCTATAAAACTCAGTAACAGAAACCTGAAGCTTTGTTATATGACTCTCCTCTAGGAATGGTCAGTGATTCTCTTCTCTCAGTGCTGCACAATGATGGTAGGAAGTGCTTAAGTTATACAAGGACTTTTAAGGAATGATGATCCAAATTCAGGCCTACATAACTGCAATTTAATGCACCACTATTGTAAAATTCATCTGATTATAATGATCAAAGCAGATTCCTACAGAAGGCAGAGTTTTGGAAGCAAAAATTGTTATTAAAATTCACTGAAAATTCTACATGAGTTAGAAATGTAAAAGTGAAGTTAAAAGTGAAGAATGTCAGAAAAAAAGTCAGAAGGCATAGCAATTCTTCTAGAGGAAAAAGGTACAGCTATTTACATTCATTCTGATGTCATATCTTTGTTTTGTCATCTAACTTTTTCTTAATTTTAAGAATTCTGTTTCTATATAGCATCGTTTTTACTGAGAGTTAAGTAATGCTTTCAGTCTGTTGAAGTTCAGTCTTCTGCCCTGAAAAACCATGAAAAGTGTGACCCATTTTCATCATTTATAGCAACCTGAAGCTCCTAAATAACAAAATCCCAAGAAAGGCAAGAAAGTCTCAATGCAGGTTTCACACCAGCAGTGGCTACRATCTGGAAGCCAGGCAAGTGTTCACATGAAGGGGTTAACAGGGTCTTGGAAGCTCAGCACAAGGAAGCAGTTGCTTCTTCATGTGAAGATCAGAGCGAGCTTCTTCCCTACCTCTACGGTTGTAAAGCATCTTACAGAATTCATGGATAAGGTACAGTGTTAAGCTTGTTGCAACCAAGACAGTTTTAAAATGAAGGGATATTAATGTCTCCTTCCAATGAAATGTCAATCACTTAGCTTAGAGAAGCTTTAAGCTTCTTGTTATAACCAGCAGAGAGAGATAGACATGTCTGAGGAGTGATAATCACTGAACACCTAGGGTGGAATGAGTAATCTTCCATAAATATCTCTATCCATAGAATATGGCAGTCTAGTTGATCAGTCAAATTCACAACCTAATTTTTAGGCAGCTTAAACTGAATGAGCTTGGCCTTACATAATACTTCRTCAAAATCCTGAACACTAACTTCATATTTTAAAAATACTGAAAACTCTTGAGAAAAGAATGTTTGGTGAAAAAAGACAATTACCTTGAATGAGTTACTGACTTCTCTTGAGGAGGAATAATTAAAATCTCTGTAATGGCAGCTATTCCTAATACAGTGGCACTGTAATTCCACTCCTGAACTGCAACTCTATCAGTTGCAAAGGATCAAAAAATAGTGACTTTAGGATGAGATCTGTATTCATTGTCTTAAGTCATATTAAAAGAGCATGGGGATGAGTCCAGTCCAATTGTGAGGCATGTTGGCAGATATCACATGCTTTTCTTTCATTGCCTCTCAGTAGTTTTCCCAGGCTGAAGCTGGGAAAATGGTTGAAACAACTTTTCTAATTCCCCTCTTCATTTTGCAACTATGGCTGTTTTCAGAGAGCTTGACAAGTGAGCTTTTTGGAAGAAGGTGTTGATAATTTCCATTAGTAACAGACAGTAGTTTTTCCACTGGCTTTCACCAGTTAGGAAGAATACAAATCTGCTTTGTAGAGGCAGCTCAAATACTCCTAAGAGCTTCTAGAATTTCATTGCATTTGATGAGRTTTCATTATGTTGGGGTAGTGAGGTGGCTAATACCAACCAGACAAAAGGGAAGTTTTCTGCACCTGTGAGTTTGTGTTGCATTTAGTTTATTTCTGCTGCAAAATAAGGAGGGATTTCTTTTCAACAAGGTGATTCCAAGCATAAAAATCTAATAATGCCTCTCAATGTCAGGTATGAGTGACCTTTACTGATTACTGATCTTTACTGATTACTGTACTTAAGAAAGTATAGGTAGTTGAAAATAAAGAGATAAAAAGAAAATAAAGAGATAGGCAGAAAAAAATATGTAGATAGATAGACAGACAGATAAATAGATACACACACACTCTCTACACATAGTAATAATACAAAGAGCTACCTGCAGTCTACAGTTCCTCAGCCACCACACAAAGTGTCACTGGTCACTTCAATGTGTGTTTAAAATGATCTTTCTTGAGGAGAAAAAATATTTGACTCTCACCATAATTGAGAGCCAGCTTCAGATTATAGACAGAAAGACATTAGTGTTTCCAGCAGAGATCATTGTCACATTTGGGTTAGAAAGAAACCCCAAGCCACTGAGGTCACTCCTCATGGGAGGAAGGAAAACCTTTAGAGCAGTAATGTGCCYTTGGGGCAAAGGAGGCCAGCATTATCCTGGGCTGCATTAGATTAAATCTGTGCTGGTCAGTGAGGCTAGCTTGAACCTATAGGTGTATGTGGAGTGCTCATAGTCAAAAAGAAAATGGCTAGTCTCTGCTCTGGCTTCTGTAGTGCCCTGCAGAAAGCAACATTAAGATTCAACCTCAATGCAAATGACCAGAATCTGAATCAGACATGTTTATATTTCTACCTGAAAACAAATGCAAAACAAATTAGCCTAATATATCATTGAGAAATCAGCAGAAAATGACAAGGCTGCTAAAGACTATGCCAGAATTCTGCCATATGCAAATGGCCTTTGTGCAACTTAAGGAGACAATTACCCTTTTATACATTTTTGCAGGCTATCATTCATCTTTATTACCATATCAACTGTTATTACAGAGCAAGTTATTGATATTACAAGGAATTAAACCTACTCGTTTAGCTCAAAGGCTTTGTTAAGTTTTCCTTGATCTCTTGTACCATTTTGCTATTTTGATGGGACTTTTTCAGGAAGTTTGAGATCCCTAGAATTAAATGACTGTGAAACAACTTTGCATTATTTCAGTGAGACATGCTATAGAGTAGGAGGAATTAAAAAATCAGCATCATGCTGAAGACCTTGAGTCATTTGTTCCCACAGGGTATCAAGACTAAATCTCACTACTATCTAGAAAGGCTAACCTTCATTATTATCCTTTGCCTCTTTGCAGTTTTAGAATTTCTTATAACTATATTCTGAGTCTGCCTTATTTTTTTCTTATGAATTYTGATTTACTTTATGTCTGACAACACTACCATACATAGGCATGGCTCTCTTTAATACCAAGTGAAAGACAGATGGGAATAATCCCCTTTGTTAGTTCCCACTTTTCTCATTTTTCTCTTACTACACAAAAAAAATTGTGTCCCCACAGGCACCTCTGCTCCCTACAGACATTCCTTTTTCTTCTCTTTGTTGTCTTTAGGTTTTTGCTACCTAGTGATTCCTCTTCCATGAAGTCTTGAACTTCTCACTTTTCGTTCTTCTCCAAATAATCGCTTAGGACTCTCTTACAATGATGGTTTTGGGAGAGAGGTGGGGAGGATTGTTTTCTTTTTTCTTTTTTTTTTTTTTTTTTTTTAATGGAGCTTCCCATGTGCAACCGCTCCTTTTGGATCATGTAGAGATCACAGGCACAGACTTGGTGGCACCCATGGGTGGAAACCCAAATGTCAGTCTGGTTCTGGCTCATCCCTCCAACAGCAGGAAGAAGGGTCCACAAAGGGGTTTCAAAACTCCTTCCAGAAAGCTACAGATGTTGCATCAAATATAGAGATCATGCAGATAAAAATCATTTTAGCAGATATCTAGCTTTAAAATCTGTTTGATACAGTAAGGAGAAGAAGGAGGAGAAGCAAAACATAAAAAAGCACTTGTAATGTTGGAAAATGAAAAAAAAAAAGGAGCTGTGAGCCTAACTGCACACATTGTTAAAGAGGTAAAGCTACAAAAAATAATAAATGGGATACAAAGGAGAAGTAAAATAGTGTTTCTGTTTCCTTATCTTACACTGTAGTGAATTTTCAATGTTCCAAAACCCTGCTCTCGGGTAGTTACCCTTTTTTTTACTCTTTCAGGTAGTATGAAAGCATAGAGTAAGAATTCTTTTTTAAAGTTTCCTCTTCTAAAGAAATGTGGTTTTATGTTCATAAACAGCATTACCTGTGAACATATCAACATTTATTTACCTTTTCCTGAGATTTCTGCTTGGCCCCTTGCATGTAGCATTAAGAACTATTATAAACATTTTTGAATGACCACATTTAAAGACTTAACAAATGAGCTTCATTGAGCTTAAATAGATATGCATGTAAATTTTGCATAGAATCACAGAATCATATAGTAGTATTTGAGGCTAGAAAGCGCCTGCAGATATTGTCTAGTCCAACTCATCTACCCAAAGCAGGGTCAGCTAGAGTAGAACTGTGGTTAGCTGAACATATTCAAGGACAGTGACTCCACAGCTTCTGTGGACAACCCATTCCAGGGTTTGTTTTACCTGTACAGAAACAAAAATTGGAATGCTTGATTGGAATTTCCCATATTTCAAATTAGTGCCCACTCTCTCATGCCCTCACCTGGTCACCACTCAGAAGAGTCTGTCTCCATCTTATTAGATATTTGATAACATCTCCCCATTGATAACATCCCTGCCATGTCCCTGCTCTTCTCCAGACTCTTGTGGTCTTTCCAAATACGACAGATGCTTCAAGCCCTTACTTGTCTTTGTTGACCATTGTTGCCCTGTGGCACCTCCCCTCTATTGCTGAGCACATATACATACATCTTGGCCCCTTCCTGTTCGTCCTTCTGCACCAACAGTTGTGTCTGTTGAATGTCTTCTCTAGCTGTACCTGTCTTTCATATTATGCTCAGTCACCATTCAGGTTATCTGACAGGAAAATGTGTGTGTTCTTCACAAAATGTTTAAGCCTTTACAGCACACTATCACACATTATATGTATGTTTACTGAGAAATGGTCTCCAGCTGTTTTGTTGAGATCCTGGGACAGGGAGGTCACCTAACCTATCGAACTGGGCTGGCAAGTAGCCAGGAAAATCAAATTGGGGGATTCAGTTGTAGAATTTGGATGTAAAGTGAAAATAAACAAACAGAATTTCCACACACAAAAAAAATAGAAAATATTTTTTCATTTCAATCAATGTATGTCATGTTAGTAAATATGTTTGAGGGTAATGTTAGCTATCATTTCACAGAACAGAGCAAAGGAGTTTAAAGACTAGGTTTGAAAACAAAAATATGCAGATAGAGAGGAATTGGTTCCATAATAACGGCCACGAYGATGTTTTAAAACCGGACTAGAAATTCATCAAAACCAGTGGTTTCTTGTTTCTTTTAAGTGCTATAATGATACATAATTAGCYTAATGATGAATCAAGACATGTTGCAATTTCAGGCACCACTGCAATATTAATGAGAACATTATGGGATTCAGATTTCATTAAAACTATGGTCTTTTCTGAAAGATTTGTTGCAAAACTCTAAGTTTACTGCTCCACAAATGCAAGTTTTTCAAACAGAAAAATMTCTCTCTGATTTCTGAGTGCTTTTTGGGAAGAAACTGTTGATTAGCAAGAGAACAAAAGAAATACATGCACAGTCACACCAGTGTTCTCCAAAATTTATCTACAAATCTTACCTGTGAAAAATGTATTCAGAAAGTCCAAGAAAGATTTGACAATTGTTATATTTTCTAAAACACTAGTTATWTACTAATACACCCAAGGATTCTATGTTACTTTTATATATTTATTTATTTGTTTGTTTAGTATTTTCCTTTTTTTTTCCTGTTTTGAGTTGCTAAGATTTCCAGAGATGTCTGTATATGCTCAGAGAGATGGAAATTATGTTTCTGAAGCAAATTTATTGTAGCACTTCTGCATCCTTAAATTCATAGACAGGAAATAGTATCTCCGAGATATACCACTGAACTGAAGTTAAAGTCCAATCCAAACAGTCATTTCCTTGTCTGTGAATGACTGTTCCATGTATCCCTACACACTCATTTTAAAATTGTAAAACTCAGTCTAGCTTTTGAACCACCTCAGAGCGTTTAAATACAGAGCTGAATACTGGAATAATAGCAGTATCGCTCAAGAAAAGGAAAGAAAAAAGGGGTTATTGACTTTTTGAATATTTAAGTATGCAATATAACAATACACAGCCTAAATTATATGAWTCTGCTTTTGCCTATGATTAAACATACTTTAAATCTCTCTATTGGGAGCCTATGTCAGAGTTCAAACCAGAAATATTACGCCTGATACATTTTCTGCCAGGAAGATAATATATGCTTAGGTCAGATAAGTGGACCAACACCTAGGGAATTAATTGTTAGCATGTGGAAATATTATTTATCTGTGCTGCAATTGGTCTAATCTKACAGCTGAATTTTGGAAAGGATGTTTAAATTTCTCATTTTATTATTTCAGTGAGTCACTCTGGATCCACACCAGATTTCAGCTTTTCATATTTATCCTTTCAAAAAACTGTCATTAAGATCAGAACAAAGCCTGGAGTGTATCTTATAGTCCATTAAACCTTGTATCTCTTTTCATTGTCTTTTGTTCCCCACCATCTTTAGCATATGGTGTCTCAAGCTAAACATTTGTTTAGCATATAACAAGGTGCGTTTGAGTTTGTGAGCCAGCTGTTGTGTTGGAAAAAGAGTCTTGAGTGACATACTGTGGCAGAGCAGGAAGGGATTTTCCTCAGGTTTGTTCAACTGAGCAGCTGCTTTTGGCATTGCTTCAACAGTTGTCATCTTAAAATTTCCATGGGCTGGCAGGAGATTGGGGTCTTACCTTTTAATCATCCTTTCAGTACCTGATCAAGCTTTTTGCAGGTATATGCTTTGTGAGTGCTAGTGAACCTTAGGACCTGGTCCTGAGCCTTTCAGACCTTTCATTAAATTTAAGTCTCCTTGAAGCACTGATTGTGTCATATGGTTTTCATTATGATATGCACACTGATGATATTCAGATTCGTGGTTCATGTTAACCTCTCCTACTGAGGTCAGTAACAGTATCTCTGTGCGTCTAACAGCTATCTCCCTGTGGATATCTCATRATTTTTTGACATTAAACACAGGCAGTAGGAAGCTTTGTTAATTGGGTCTGACAGATTGTATTCTTCTTTGGCTTGTATTTCATGAAATCTGCACAGTACCTTTAGCTAAGAACTTGGGTGTTATTCATAATTCACCATTTACCAGTCTTGTTTTTTTTTACAATATTTTCGTTCATCTTTAATGAAAGCATGTGATTATTAAACACCTCATAGTGATTAACATCTCATAAATTTACCTGTACCCATTACATCAATAAAAAAAGAATCAGTTTRTATGTTTGTGATTTTGTTTTTAGAATTTGCCTTTATGCAAAACCATATTTGTCATGTCACCATACACTTAAACCTATGCATAACCCTTAAATTTGTGACATCTCTCCTTATACCAGAGGTCTTGCATGGAGATCTGCCAGGGACACTGGGTATTGTGTGCTTGGAGACAAGGTASATGAGACTGACCATAGCGTCATGCTTCATGTGGCTACCTTCTCTTTTCTACACCGGTTCATGCTCAACCAACTTGAATCTTGGACCTTGGTGTGATTGACCAGGGAAGACAAAACCACTGCTCATTTAACTCACTTTTCTCTGTAAGTATGAAAAGAATGAGTGCTCCTGTTTCTCAGTTAGGGCTTTTTCTTTCAGGGACTCTATTAAATGAAACATTACAGTCATTTTTCAATGATCTTTGAACTGATTAAAAGAATGTTGTTGTGTCAGACTGGCCCCCTGAAATGTAACTGTAACTCCCTAATGAAGAAGTTAACAACACAAAAGGGGTATGAGTGACTTGAAGGTCTAGAGGAGTATTGTATTCCTATCTAAGATCAGGTGCCCAAAATTAAGGGTGAACAACAAGTAAATGACATATGAATTGTTTAATATTGCTCGAGTCCTTCATGATCAGAACTGAGAAGAGACACTGGAAGGAAATTTGCCTTAACAATAGGTTCTTTGTAGTGCATACAGCACCTTCTGCTACAAAGCTTTAAAACAGTGCTGCTCTTCTCTGAGCAGCTTCCCACTGGAGAATATCGGGAAACACAGTGTCTGGATATACTCTAAGAGCAATATGCTCATTTGGATACAAATGCAAGTCCTGAGCTGAGGAGTAACATTTGAGGTATTATTTATTTCAGGGAAATATGGCAAAAACTGGTGTTTGAGTTTTTATTCAAAAGCCTGCTTGTATCAGATACACCAAGCTGGGTGGAGTGGCCGACACTCCGGAGGGCTGTGCTGCCATCCAGAGGGACCTGGACAGGCTGGAGAGTTGGGCAGAGAGGAACCTCATGAGGTTCAATAAGGACAAGTGCAGGGTCCTGCACCTGGGGAGGAATAACCCCAGGCACCAGGACAGATTAGGG